>NW_024058682.1:0-49594 GCF_016432855.1 Salvelinus namaycush
CACTCCAGTTATATAATATATATATATGTAACATGTCTTACTGAGCCTTATTCCATCAGTCCACTCCAGTTTATATATATATAATATATGTAACATGTCTTACTGAGCCTTTCCATCAGTCCCACTCCAGTTTATATATATATATATGTAACATGTCTTACTGAGCCTTTCCATCAGTCCACTCCAGTTTATATAATATATATATGTAACATGTCTTACTGGCCTTTCCATCAGTCCACTCCAGTTTATATATATATATATGTAACATGTCTTACTGATCCTTTCCATCAGTCCACTCCAGTTTATATATATATATATGTAACATGTCTTACTGAGCCTTTCCATCAGTCCCACTCCAGTTTATTATATATATATATGTAACATGTCTTACTGAGTCTTTCCATCAGTCCACTCCAGTTTATATATATATATATGTAACATGTCTTACCTGAGCCTTTCCATCAGTCCACTCCAGTTATATAATATATAATATATGTTAACATGTCTTACTGAGCCTTTCCATCAGTCCACTCCAGTTTATATATATATATATGTAACATGTCTTACTGGCTCTTTCCATCAGTCACCTCCAGTTTATAAAATTTATATATAGATAGTATATATGTAACATGTCTTACTGAGCCTTTCCATCAGTCCACTCCAGTTTATATATATATATATGTAACATGTCTTACTGAGCCTTTCCATCAGTCCACTCCAGTTTATATATATATATATGTAACATGTCTTACTGAGCCTTTCCATCAGTCCACTCCAGTTTATATATATATATATGTAACATGTCTTACTGAGCCTTTCCATCAGTCCACTCCAGTTTATATATATATATATGTAACATGTCTTACTGAGCCTTTCCATCAGTCCACTCCAGTTTATATATATATATATATGTAAACATGTCTTACTGAGCCTTTCCATCAGTCCACTCCAGTTTATATATATATATATGTAACATGTCTTACTGAGCCTTTCCATCAGTCCACTCCAGTTTATATATATATATATGTAACATGTCTTACTGAGCCTTTCCATCAGTCCACTCCAGTTTATATATATATATATGTAACATGTCTTACTGAGCCTTTCCATCAGTCCACTCCAGTTTATATATATATATATGTAACATGTCTTACCGACCTTTCCATCAGTCCACTCCAGTTTATATATATATATATGTAAACATGTCTTACTGAGCCTTTCCATCAGTCCACTCCAGTTTATATATATATATATGTAACATGTCTTACTGAGCCTTTCCATCAGTCCACTCCAGTTTATATATATATATATGTAACATGTCTTACTGAGCCTTTCCATCAGTCCACTCCAGTTTATATATATATATATATGTAACATGTCTTACTGAGCCTTTCCATCAGTCCACTCCAGTTTATATATATATATATATATATGTAACATGTCTTACTGAGCCTTTCCATCAGTCCACTCCAGTTTATATATATATATATGTAACATGTCTTACTGAGCCTTTCCATCAGTCCACTCCAGTTTATATATATATATATGTAACATGTCTTACTGAGCCTTTCCATCAGTCCACTCCAGTTTATATATATATATATGTAACATGTCTTACTGAGCCTTTCCATCAGTCCACTCCAGTTTATATATATATATATGTAACATGTCTTACTGAGCCTTTCCATCAGTCCACTCCAGTTTATATATATATATATGTAACATGTCTTACTGAGCCTTTCCATCAGTCCACTCCAGTTTATATATATATATATGTAACATGTCTTACTGAGCCTTTCCATCAGTCCACTCCAGTTTATATATATATATATATGTAACATGTCTTACTGAGCCTTTCCATCAGTCCACTCCAGTTTATATATATATATATGTAACATGTCTTACTGAGCCTTTCCATCACTCCAGTTATATATATATATATGTAACATGTCTTACTGAGCCTTTCCATCAGTCCACTCCAGTTTATATATATATATATGTAACATGTCTTACTGAGCCTTTCCATCAGTCCACTCCAGTTTATATATATATATATATGTAACATGTCTTACTGAGCCTTTCCATCAGTCCACTCCAGTTTATATATATATATATATGTAACATGTCTTACTGAGCCTTTCCATCAGTCCACTCCAGTTTATATATATATATATGTAACATGTCTTACTGAGCCTTTCCATCAGTCCACTCCAGTTTATATATATATATATATGTAACATGTCTTACTGAGCCTTTCCATCAGTCCACTCCAGTTTATATATATATATATGTAACATGTCTTACTGAGCCTTTCCATCAGTCCACTCCAGTTTATATATATATATATATGTAACATGTCTTACTGAGCCTTTCCATCAGTCCACTCCAGTTTATATATATATATATATGTAACATGTCTTACTGAGCCTTTCCATCAGTCCACTCAGTTTATATATATATATATGTAACATGTCTTACTGAGCCTTTCCATCAGTCCACTCCAGTTTATATATATATATATGTAACATGTCTTACTGAGCCTTTCCATCAGTCCACTCCAGTTTATATATATATATATGTAACATGTCTTACTGAGCCTTTCCATCAGTCCACTCCAGTTTATATATATATAGTATATGTAACATGTCTTACTGAGCCTTTCCATCAGTCCACTCCAGTTTATATATATATATATGTAACATGTCTTACTGAGCCTTTCCATCAGTCCACTCCAGTTTATATATATATATATGTAACATGTCTTACTGAGCCTTTCCATCAGTCCACTCCAGTTTATATATATATATATGTAACATGTCTTACTGAGCCTTTCCATCAGTCCACTCCAGTTTATATATATATATATATGTAACATGTCTTACTGAGCCTTTCCATCAGTCCACTCCAGTTTATATATATATATATATGTAACATGTCTTACTGAGCCTTTCCATCAGTCCACTCCAGTTTATATATATATATATATGTAACATGTCTTACTGGGCCTTTCCATCAGTCCCACTCCAGTTTATATATATATATATATGTAACATGTCTTACTGAGCCTTTCCATCAGTCCACTCCAGTTTATATATATATATATGTAACATGTCTTACCGATCCTTTCCATCAGTCCACTCCAGTTTATATATATATATATGTAACATGTCTTACCGATCCTTTCCATCAGTCCACTCCAGTTTATATATATATATATGTAACATGTCTTACCGATCCTTTCCATCAGTCCACTCCAGTTTATATATATATATATGTAACATGTCTTACTGAGCCTTTCCATCAGTCCACTCCAGTTTATATATATATATATGTAACATGTCTTACTGGGCCTTTCCATCAGTCCACTCCAGTTTATATATATATATATGTAACATGTCTTACTGAGCCTTTCCATCAGCCCACTCCAGTTTATATATATATATATATGTAACATGTCTTACTGAGCCTTTCCATCAGTCCACTCCAGTTTATATATATATATATGTAACATGTCTTACTGAGCCTTTCCATCAGTCCACTCCAGTTTATATATATATATATATGTAACATGTCTTACTGAGCCTTTCCATCAGTCCACTCCAGTTTATATATATATATATGTAACATGTCTTACTGAGCCTTTCCATCAGTCCATTCCAGTTTATATATATATATATGTAACATGTCTTACTGAGCCTTTCCATCAGTCCACTCCAGTTTATATATATATATATGTAACATGTCTTACCGATCCTTTCCATCAGTCCACTCCAGTTTATATATATATATATGTAACATGTCTTACCGATCCTTTCCATCAGTCCATTCCAGTTTATATATATATATATGTAACATGTCTTACTGAGCCTTTCCATCAGTCCACTCCAGTTTATATATATATATATGTAACATGTTTTACCGATCCTTTCCATCAGTCCACTCCAGTTTATATATATATATATATATATATGTAACATGTCTTACTGAGCCTTTCCATCAGTCCACTCCAGTTTATATATATATATATGTAACATGTTTTACCGATCCTTTCCATCAGTCCACTCCAGTTTATATATATATATATGTAACATGTCTTACCGATCCTTTCCATCAGTCCACTCCAGTTTATATATATATATATGTAACATGTCTTACCGATCCTTTCCATCAGTCCACTCCAGTTTATATATATATATATGTAACATGTCTTACTGAGCCTTTCCATCAGTCCACTCCAGTTTATATATATATATATGTAACATGTCTTACTGGGCCTTTCCATCAGTCCACTCCAGTTTATATATATATATATGTAACATGTCTTACTGAGCCTTTCCATCAGCCCACTCCAGTTTATATATATATATATATGTAACATGTCTTACTGAGCCTTTCCATCAGTCCACTCCAGTTTATATATATATATATGTAACATGTCTTACTGAGCCTTTCCATCAGTCCACTCCAGTTTATATATATATATATATATATGTAACATGTCTTACTGAGCCTTTCCATCAGTCCACTCCAGTTTATATATATATATATATGTAACATGTCTTACTGAGCCTTTCCATCAGTCCACTCCAGTTTATATATATATATATATGTAACATGTCTTACTGAGCCTTTCCATCAGTCCACTCCAGTTTATATATATATATATATGTAACATGTCTTACTGAGCCTTTTCATCAGTCCACTCCAGTTTATATATATATATATATATATATGTAACATGTCTTACTGAGCATTTCCATCAGTCCACTCCAGTTTATATATATATATATGTAACATGTCTTACTGAGCCTTTCCATCAGTCCACTCCAGTTTATATATATATATATGTAACATGTCTTACTGAGCCTTTCCATCAGTCCACTCCAGTTTATATATATATATATATGTAACATGTCTTACTGAGCCTTTCCATCAGTCCACTCCAGTTTATATATATATATATATATATATGTAACATGTCTTACTGAGCCTTTCCATCAGTCCACTCCAGTTTATATATATATATATGTAACATGTCTTACTGAGCCTTTCCATCAGTCCACTCCAGTTTATATATATATATATATATATATATATGTAACATGTCTTACTGGGCCTTTCCATCAGTCCACTCCAGTTTATATATATATATATGTAACATGTCTTACTGAGCCTTTCCATCAGTCCACTCCAGTTTATATATATATATATGTAACATGTCTTACTGAGCCTTTCCATCAGCCCACTCCAGTTTATATATATATATATGTAACATTTCTTACTGAGCCTTTCCATCAGTCCACTCCAGTTTATATATAGATATATGTAACATGTCTTACTGAGCCTTTCCATCAGTCCACTCCAGTTTATATATATATATATGTAACATGTCTTACTGAGTCTTTCCATCAGTCCACTCCAGTTTATATATATATATATATGTAACATGTCTTACTGGGCCTTTCCATCAGTCCACTCCAGTTTATATATATATATATATGTAACATGTCTTACTGAGCCTTTCCATCAGTCCACTCCAGTTTATATATATATATATATATGTAACATGTCTTACCGATCCTTTCCATCAGTCCACTCCAGTTTATATATATATATATGTAACATGTCTTACCGATCCTTTCCATCAGTCCACTCCAGTTTATATATATATATATGTAACATGTCTTACTGAGCCTTTCCATCAGTCCACTCCAGTTTATATATATATATATGTAACATGTCTTACTGAGCCTTTCCATCAGTCCACTCCAGTTTATATATATATATATGTAACATGTCTTACTGGGCCTTTCCATCAGTCCACCCCAGTTTATATATATATATATGTAACATGTCTTACTGGGCCTTTCCATCAGTCCACTCCAGTTTATATATATATATGTAACATGTCTTACTGAGCCTTTCCATCAGTCCACTCCAGTTTATATATATATATATGTAACATGTCTTACTGGGCCTTTCCATCAGTCCACTCCAGTTTATATATATATATATATGTAACATGTCTTACTGAGCCTTTCCATCAGTCCACTCCAGTTTATATATATATATATGTAACATGTCTTACTGAGCCTTTCCATCAGTCCACTCCAGTTTATATATATATATATGTAACATGTCTTACTGAGCCTTTCCATCAGTCCACTCCAGTTTATATATATATATATGTAACATTTCTTACTGGGCCTTTCCATCAGTCCACTCCAGTTTATATATATATATATATATATATGTAACATGTCTTACTGAGCCTTTCCATCAGTCCACTCCAGTTTATATATATATATATGTAACATGTCTTACTGAGCCTTTCCATCAGTCCACTCCAGTTTATATATATATATATGTAACATGTCTTACTGAGCCTTTCCATCAGTCCACTCCAGTTTATATATATATATATATATATATATATATATATATATATATATATATATATATATGTAACATGTCTTACTGAGCCTTTCCATCAGTCCACTCCAGTTTATATATATATATATGTAACATGTCTTACTGAGCCTTTCCATCAGTCCACTCCAGTTTATATATATATATATGTAACATGTCTTACTGAGCCTTTCCATCAGTCCACTCCAGTTTATATATATATATATATATATATGTAACATGTCTTACTGAGCCTTTCCATCAGTCCACTCCAGTTTATATATATATATATATGTAACATGTCTTACTGGGCCTTTCCATCAGTCCACTCCAGTTTATATATATATATATGTAACATGTCTTACTGGGCCTTTCCATCAGTCCACTCCAGTTTATATATATATATATATATATGTAACATGTCTTACTGGGCCTTTCCATCAGCCCACTCCAGTTTATATATATATATATGTAACATGTCTTACCGATCCTTTCCATCAGTCCACTCCAGTTTATATATATATATATGTAACATGTCTTACCGATCCTTTCCATCAGTCCACTCCAGTTTATATATATATATATGTAACATGTCTTACCGATCCTTTCCATCAGTCCACTCCAGTTTATATATATATATATGTAACATGTCTTACCGATCCTTTCCATCAGTCCACTCCAGTTTATATATATATATATGTAACATGTCTTACTGAGCCTTTCCATCAGTCCACTCCAGTTTATATATATATATATGTAACATGTCTTACTGGGCCTTTCCATCAGTCCACTCCAGTTTATATATATATATATGTAACATGTCTTACTGAGCCTTTCCATCAGCCCACTCCAGTTTATATATATATATATATGTAACATGTCTTACTGAGCCTTTCCATCAGTCCACTCCAGTTTATATATATATATATGTAACATGTCTTACTGAGCCTTTCCATCAGTCCACTCCAGTTTATATATATATATATATGTAACATGTCTTACTGAGCCTTTCCATCAGTCCACTCCAGTTTATATATATATATATGTAACATGTCTTACTGAGCCTTTCCATCAGTCCATTCCAGTTTATATATATATATATGTAACATGTCTTACTGAGCCTTTCCATCAGTCCACTCCAGTTTATATATATATATATGTAACATGTCTTACCGATCCTTTCCATCAGTCCACTCCAGTTTATATATATATATATGTAACATGTCTTACCGATCCTTTCCATCAGTCCATTCCAGTTTATATATATATATATGTAACATGTCTTACTGAGCCTTTCCATCAGTCCACTCCAGTTTATATATATATATATGTAACATGTCTTACTGAGCCTTTCCATCAGTCCACTCCAGTTTATATATATATATATGTAACATGTCTTACTGAGCCTTTCCATCAGTCCACTCCAGTTTATATATATATATATGTAACATGTCTTCCTGAGCCTTTCCGTCAGTCCACTCCAGTTTATATATATATATATGTAACATGTCTTACTGAGCCTTTCCATCAGTCCACTCCAGTTTATATATATATATATGTAACATGTCTTACCGATCCTTTCCATCAGTCCACTCCAGTTTATATATATATATATGTAACATGTCTTACTGAGCCTTTCCATCAGTCCACTCCAGTTTATATATATATATATGTAACATGTCTTACTGAGCCTTTCCATCAGTCCACTCCAGTTTATATATATATATATATGTAACATGTCTTCCTGAGCCTTTCCGTCAGTCCACTCCAGTTTATATACACATATATGTAACATGTCTTACTGAGCGTTTCCATAAGTCCATGCAAGTTTCTTCAACTGTCTTCTGACTGTGATTAGAGCAATGTTGATGTGCCATGAAGCCAACAGATTACAGATGGTCTTTGCTGATCGCTCATCATCTTCATTCATCAGTGAGTCGACGGCTTGAATCGTCTCG
The DNA here is from genome assembly GCF_016432855.1 of Salvelinus namaycush. Taxonomy (NCBI): domain Eukaryota; kingdom Metazoa; phylum Chordata; class Actinopteri; order Salmoniformes; family Salmonidae; genus Salvelinus; species Salvelinus namaycush. The sequence goes on from NW_024058682.1 coordinate 8,367, forward strand.
CTGGAAATACAGGCGACAGCTGATGCATTGGTCCAGAGACAGGAGACAGCTGATGCATTGGTCCAGAGACAGGAGACAGCTGATGCATTGGTCCAGAGACAGGAGACAGCTGATACATTGGTCCAGAGACAGGAGACAGCTGATACATTGGTCCAGAGACAGGAGACAGCTGATACATTGGTCCAGAGACAGGAGACAGCTGATACATTGGTCCAGAGACAGGAGACAGCTGATGCATTGGTCCAGAGACAGGAGACAGCTGATACATTGGTCCAGAGACAGGAGACAGCTGATGCATTGGTCCAGAGACAGGAGACAGCTGATACATTGGTCCAGAGACAGGAGACAGCTGATACATTGGTCCAGAGACAGGAGACAGCTGATGCATTGGTCCAGAGACAGGAGACAGCTGATACATTGGTCCAGAGACAGGAGACAGCTGATACATTGGTCCAGAGACAGGAGACAGCTGATACATTGGTCCAGAGACAGGAGACAGCTGATACATTGGTCCAGAGACAGGAGACAGCTGATACATTGGTCCAGAGACAGGAGACAGCTGATACATTGGTCCAGAGACAGGAGACAGCTGATACATTGGTCCAGAGACAGGAGACAGCTGATACATTGGTCCAGAGACAGGAGACAGCTGATACATTGGTCCAGAGCCAGGCGGTATTGGCATGTTTACTACAGTATGTACTGTAGACTGTGTTTACTACAGTATGTACTGTGGGCTGTGTTTACTACAGTATGTACTGTAGACTGTGTTTACTACAGTATGTACTGTAGGCTGTGTTTACTACAGTATGTACTGTAGACTGTGTTTACCACAGTATGTACTGTAGGCTGTGTTTACTACAGTATGTACTGTAGACTGTGTTTACTACAGTATGTACTGTAGACTGTGTTTACCACAGTATGTACTGTAGGCTGTGTTTACTACAGTATGTACTGTTGTTTACTACAGTATGTACTGTAGGCTGTGTTTACTACAGTATGTACTGTAGACTGTGTTTACTACAGTATGTACTGTAGGCTGTGTTTACTACAGTATGTACTGTAGGCTGTGTTTACTACAGTATGTACTGTGGGCTGTGTTTACTACAGTATGTACTGTAGGCTGTGTTTACTACAGTATGTACTGTAGGCTGTGTTTACTACAGTATGTACTGTAGGCTGTGTTTACTACAGTATGTACTGTGGGCTGTGTTTACTACAGTATGTACTGTAGGCTGTGTTTACTACAGTATGTACTGTAGACTGTGTTTACTACAGTATGTACTGTAGGCTGTGTTTACTACAGTATGTACTGTAGGCTATGTTTACTACAGTATGTACTGTAGACTATGTTTACTACAGTATGTACTGTAGACTATGTTTACTACAGTATGTACTGTAGACTATGTTTACTACAGTATGTACTGTAGACTATGTTTACTACAGTATGTACTGTAGGCTGTGTTTACTACAGTATGTACTGTAGACTATGTTTACTACAGTATGTACTGTAGGCTGTGTTTACTACAGTATGTACTGTAGGCTGTGTTTACTACAGTATGTACTGTAGGCTGTGTTTACTACAGTATGTACTGTAGACTGTGTTTACTACAGTATGTACTGTAGGCTGTGTTTACTACAGTATGTACTGTAGGCTGTGTTTACTATAGTATGTACTGTAGGCTGTGTTTACTACAGTATGTACTGTGGGCTGTGTTTACTACAGTATGTACTGTAGGCTGTGTTTACTACAGTATGTACTGTAGACTGTGTTTACTACAGTATGTACTGTAGGCTGTGTTTACTACAGTATGTACTGTAGGCTGTGTTTACTACAGTATGTACTGTGGGCTGTGTTTACTACAGTATGTACTGTAGACTGTGTTTACTACAGTATGTACTGTAGACTGTGTTTACTACAGTATGTACTGTAGGCTGTGTTTACTACAGTATGTACTGTAGACTGTGTTTACTACAGTATGTACTGTGGGCTGTGTTTACTACAGTATGTACTGTAGACTGTGTTTACTACAGTATGTACTGTAGACTATGTTTACTACAGTATGTACTGTAGGTTATGTTTACTACAGTATGTACTGTAGGCTATGTTTACTACAGTATGTACTGTAGGCTATGTTTACTACAGTATGTACTGTAGACTATGTTTACTACAGTATGTACTGTAGGCTATGTTTACTACAGTATGTACTGTAGGCTATGTTTACTACAGTATGTACTGTAGACTATGTTTACTACAGTGTGTACTGTAGGCTATGTTTACTACAGTATGTACTGTAGACCATGTTTACTACAGTATGTACTGTAGGCTATGTTTACTACAGTATGTACTGTAGACTATGTTTACTACAGTATGTACTGTAGACTATGTTTACTACAGTATGTACTGTAGACTATGTTTACTACAGTATGTACTGTAGACCATGTTTACTACAGTATGTACTGTAGGCTATGTTTACTACAGTATGTACTGTAGGCTATGTTTACTACAGTATGTACTGTAGGCTATGTTTACTACAGTATGTACTGTAGGCTATGTTTACTACAGTATGTACTGTAGACTATGTTTACTACAGTATGTACTGTAGGCTGTGTTTACTATGTACTGTAGACTATGTTTACTACAGTATGTACTGTAGGCCATGTTTACTACAGTATGTACTGTAGGCTATGTTTACTACAGTATGTACTGTAGACTATGTTTACTACAGTATGTACTGTAGACTATGTTTACTACAGTATGTACTGTAGGCTGTGTTTACTACAGTATGTACTGTAGACTGTGTTTACTACAGTATGTACTGTGGACTGTGTTTACTACAGTATGTACTGTAGGCTGTGTTTACTACAGTATGTACTGTAGACTATGTTTACTACAGTGTGTACTGTAGACTATGTTTACTACAGTATGTACTGTAGGCTGTGTTTACTACAGTATGTACTGTAGGCTGTGTTTACTACAGTATGTACTGTAGGCTGTGTTTACTACAGTATGTACTGTAGGCTGTGTTTACTACAGTATGTACTGTAGGCTGTGTTTACTTGTCAGACAGTAGCCTAATAAACAAATGCAGGCGTCTTCTATCTTCAAAGTGCTTTATATGCTTTATTGTCCACATGTTACTAGTGTGTGGGTGACCTCATGCAACAGCAACATGTCCTATAAAGCTGTACAGTACTGTCTTTCTTCATTAGCATCTTTATGCTTTCGTTAATAAAATAATGATAAAAATACTCTTTCAAAATGCAGATGTTTATTTAGTTATGGATCCATAACGAATTGCTATGGGAATAAATATCACTGAATTACAGAAATATTGGAACAAAGTTGTCTAATGAAGGTTAACAGTTTGTTGCTTTCTGGAAAATTCTAGTACAGTGCCATTATGGCTATTAGCAGCGCTATTAGCAGAACAATAGACGTGTCTATTGAGGGCTATTAGCAGAACAATAGACTTGTCTATTAGCAGGGCTATTAGCAGGACAATAGACTTGTCTATTAGCAGGGCTATTAGCAGAACAATAGACTTGTCTATTAGCAGGGCTATTAGCAGGACAATAGACGTGTCTATTAGCAGGGCTATTAGCAGAACAATAGACTTGTCTATTAGCAGGGCTATTAGCAGGACAATAGACGTGTCTATTAGCAGAACAATAGACGTGTCTATTAGCAGGGATATTAGCAGGACAATAGACGTGTCTATTAGCAGGGCTATTAGCAGGACAATAGACTTGTCTATTAGCAGAACAATAGACTTGTCTATTAGCAGGGCTATTAGCAGAACAATAGACTTGTCTATTAGCAGGGCTATTAGCAGGACAATAGACTTGTCTATTAGCAGGGCTATTAGCAGAACAATAGACTTGTCTATTAGCAGGGCTATTAGCAGAACAATAGACTTGTCTATTAGCAGGGCTATTAGCAGAACAATAGACTTGTCTATTAGCAGGGCTATTAGCAGAACAATAGACTTGTCTATTAGCAGGGCTATTAGCAGGACAATAGACTTGTCTATTAGCAGGGCTATTAGCAGAACAATAGACCTGTCTATTAGCAGGGCATTTAGCAGGACAATAGACTTGCCAAGAAGGAGGGTAGGGTGACAATTCTATCGTCAAATGTATTTCTTAGTTAGGTTGGCTGTATCACAACCGCCCGTGATTGGTTGCAATTTCAGTTTTAATCCACCAGAAAATACAGAACCAATAATACAACAAATATTGTGGTTAAACTGAAATATAGTAATTGATAAAAAATATGTGGAAGGGGACAAGTATTATTATAGTTATTGTTAACCTGTTTTTCAGGCTGTGAATTCTGCAGACAACGTTTCTAGGATGGGCTGTTAGCAGGACAATATATATTGGTCATATTGTTCATGGCTCCCGAGTGGCGCAGTGGTCTAAGGCACTGCATCACTACAGTCCCTGGTTTGAATCCAGGCTGTTTTGGCTGGCCAGGGATGTCCTTCTCTCCCTCTAAAAACAGAAATAAATATTTTGGCCTTTATAAATATTATTTTAGCCTTTATTCAGATTACAATCGCTCACTTTCTTTAAAAAAAAAACGAAATCATCTCCAAAATATTGTTAGGTTAGGAACCGTTGTGGATGACTGTTTCAGCACTGTTTCTGCTCTGACACAAGCATGGAGAAAATAAAATGTTCAATTATATTCCATGATATAATTTTTTTTTAAACGAAACCGTCTCCAAAATATTGTTCTATATTATCAAGTTCATGGCACAGTCATATAGCCCCGACACCTACATAAAGCTCAGTGACTCACTCATTCATATCTTTGGATCAAAATAAATAAGTACCTAGGGTCCTTTTTTCAGAATTTCCGCCTGACATACGTGTCCAAAGTAAACTGCCTGTTACTCAGGCCCAGAAGACAGGATATGCATATAATTGGTAGCATTGGATAGAAAACACTTTGAAGTTTCAAAGAATTTAAAATCATGTCTGAGACTATAACATAATTGATATGGCAAGCCAAAATCCGAAGAAAAATACTCTTATAATGGAAAGCTATGGGTCCTATGTAATTCCGGCTCCCAGATTGCAATTCCAATGGCTTCCACTAGATGTCAACAGTCTTTAATCAAGGTTTAAGGCTTGTTTTTTGATTAACAAGAAAGAATTTGTTTTGTTGGAGACCACCGGAACAAATTCAGTCTTTTGGCACGCGAGGAAGAGGGAGCGCACTTGTTAATTTTACTTTCCTATTGAACATACTACTTTCCGTATGAAATATTACAGTTTATTTACATTTTAGGGTTTCTGAGGATTAGATAGAAACGTTGTTTGACTTGTTTGGACGAAGTTTAGCTTTTTTGACTCCTTTGACTCCTTTGCATGTTGAATGAGTGGATTACTCAAATCAATGGCGCCAACTAAACTGACTTTTTGGGATATAAAGAAAGATTTTATCTAACAAAACGACCATTCATGTTGTAGCTGGGACCCTTGGGATTGCAAACAGAGGAAGATTTTCAAAAGTAAGTGATTTATTTAATCGCTATTTATGATTTTATGATTTTGAGAAGCCTGTGCTGGTGACAAATATGTTGATGTGGGGCGCCATCCTCAGACAATTGCAAGGTATGCTTTCGCTGTAAAGCCTATTGTAAATTGGACAACGCAGTTAGATTAACAATAATTTAAGCTTTTAAATGATATAAGATACTTTTATGTTCATGAATGTTTAATATTACAATTGTTTATTTGAATTGCGCCCTCCAACGTCACCGGATGTTGTCGACTGGTGTCCCACTAGCGGGACGCCTAGCCTTATTAATAAAGAAATGTTTTGGTTATCCTGATCTGGACACCATGTACAGTATTATAATAGCCCATTATGGACTGTTAGCGGGACAATATACCTTTACCAACACTTCTCTGTATTTTAATGCTTTGTGGATGGGGCCTCCTGATTGGATGGGGCCTCAGGAGTGGCGCAGCAAGACACTACATCACAGTGTAAAATGCATTGCTACAGATGCAGGTGTAACAGTACTCTTCTTGCGTTGAGTACAATCAATCCTCGACACGAACTCCAACGTGTAGCACCAGTCAGGGAGATTTATTCTGATAGGAACAGCACAAAATTGCACGTCATGCACGTCATGCAATGCACGGCTCACCATCCAAACTCTGCACTCATGCACGCTGGTTTGGTGCTTGTTCACTGGGCTGTAGTTACCAAAATAATACAATTACAATATACAATATAATATCTTTAACAATGTACCTGATAGGAACAGCACAAAATTGCACGTCATGCAATGCACGGCTCACCATCCAACTCTGCACTCACGCACTGTACAAAATATATGAACCCCCCCCACCAGACACAGTAAGTTGCTAGCTAGTACTGGCGGGAATTCTTTACAACAAAATGCACAACCAATATTCTCCAAAAAACACTGCATGATGTTCGAATAACATTTACAAACCGATTGATATAAATTGTACATTTAAATCATCACTTGGGAGTATAAAAATCACTTTTGACGTACAGTGCTTTGCAACCAACAACTTCCCGCTGGTTTGGTGCTTGTTCACTGGGACGATTCTAACTGAAACATCCTCCCTCGTAAGCAAGCTACGCAAACCAGCCAATAAGATGCCATGTTGAGTAGGTGAAGGCAAGACAAAACTAAAACCAAAAACCCATTGGCTTAACAATAAAGTGGCAAGGGGAATCACCAATATAACCCTGTTACACTTGACACATGGAGACTCAATGGAGGCCCAATGCAAGTGCTCAAAGTAGGGCCCAAACAATTGTTTGTCAGGTTGGGATCTATAAAGCTGTATGTTCTTTATTTAATAGCAACTGGTTCATAAGAAGAGAGTGCCTGGAATACTCGGTTACTGAAGACATTGCCGAAAGTTATTAATTGATTCTTAAAGAATAAAGCTTGTTTCACAAATCATGATCCTCATCTTGAAGAGTCACCTGTGACAGTATTCATAAAGAGTAGGAGAGCTGATCTAGGATCAGTTTAGCCTTTTAGATCATAATGAATCAGATTACATGGAGAGGAGGGACCTGATCCTAGATCATAATGAATCAGATTACATGGAGAGGGGGGACCTGATCCTAGATCATAATGAATCAGATTACATGGAGAGGGGGGACCTGATCCTAGATCATAATGAATCAAATTACATGGAGAGGAGGGACCTGATCCTAGATCATAATGAATCAGATTACATGGAGAGGGGGACCTGATCCTAGATCATAATGAATCAGATTACATGGAGAGGGGGACCTGATCCTAGATCATAATGAATCAGATTACATGGAGGGGGACCTGATCCTAGATCATAATGAATCAGATTACATGGAGAGGGGGACCTGATCCTAGATCATAATGAATCAGATTACATGGACAGGGGGACCTGATCCTAGATCAGCACTCCTCCTCTGGGACACTGCCTGTATGAAACCGAACACATAGTTGTAAAGTCTAGTTACAGCAGGTGTTTACTGCCATCTAGTGGAAGATACCAATAAAACACTTTATTATCAGGGTGGGGAGACGGCTGAGCTGAAACAGAAAGTAAAGTTGTTCTTTTGGAAAGGATCCATTTTGAGACGACAGAGTAGAAAACGCTATATAGAAAGAACTAACAGATAAAGTAAGTATCTTTGAACAATAATTTATTATAAAGGACAGAGTAAGAGAATGAATACCTGGAATGAGATATTACTAGTTAGTAGAACTGTTACTTGAGCTGAGTTGCTGACAGACAGCAGTTTTCAAAGTGTAAACTAATCAGTAGGCCGACATGTTATCAGTAAAACGTCTGGTAAAGATGGTGGAGGAGCTTTTCAATTATATGGTTTTATGTTTATCTCAGGGTTTCTCAATCCTTTTGTTCTTACCAGCACTTACACACCTGATTCAACTAATCATCACATATTTTAAGACAGTTTAATATTTGAGGCATACAAATGAACATTCTCAAATTAAAACCTTTTTGGTTTGTAGGCCTGCTTACAATTATTAAAGTCCTACAGTAACTCACATTTTGGAGGAAAAAAACACAGCTAAACTTGGTTTCCAGTAAATTATATGTTTATAAAAAATAATATAAGAGCGATGTCTTGAAGAAACGCGTCTGGGTTTAGAACTCTGTGTCTCAGTGCGCTGCGACAGTGGGAAGTTCGTTTTGCATGGCCCGGTGCTACAGGGGAGTGGACATTAATTTTAAGGACCAATGGAATGGTGTAAAATGCGCAAACTTTGCTCACCCGGGGAGCCGGGCAATGCAAAACAAATTCACCCAGTGACCGTTACTTTATTTCCTGATATGAAATGTAAAGTAACTTTGTAGCCGACGCAGTTCCAGAATGTCTGTTGAAACTGTGACTCATATGGAACGTTAGAACAGTGGTGGAAACAGAACTCAGTTCTCAAACTGGAGTAAAAGGAAAGATTCCTTCATAGAACATGACTCAAGTAAAAGTGAAAGTCACACAGTAAAATACTACTTCAGGAAAAGTCTAAAAGCATTTGGTTTCAAATATAATTAAGTATCAAAAGTAAAAGTAGTAATAATAAACATTCCTTATATTAAGCAAACCAGACAGCACAATGTTCTTGTTATTTTAATTTACGGATAGCCAGGGTCACACTCCAACACTCAGACAGTGAGTCTGCCAGATAAGAGTCAGTAGGGATGACCAGGGATGTTCTCTGTTTAGTGAGTCTGCCAGATCAGAGGCAGTAGGGATGACCAGGAATGTTCTCTGTTTAGTGAGTCTGCCAGATCAGAGGCAGTAGGGATGACCAGGGATGTTCTCTGTTTAGTGAGTCTGCCAGATCAGAGGCAGTAGGGACGACCAGGGATGTTCTCTTGATAAGTGTGTGAATTGGACCATTTTCCTGTCCTGCTAAGCATTCAAAACGTAACGAGTACTTTTGGGTGTCAGGGAAAATGTATGGAGTAAAAAGTACATTATTTTCTTTATGAATGTAGTGAAGTAAAGGTAAAAGTTGTTAAAAATATAAATAGTAAAGTAAAGGACAGATTCCCCAAAAAACTACTTCAGTAGTACTTTAAAGTATTTTACTGAAGTACTTTACACCACTGCATTAGAAGACAGATACATGTGTTGATTTGAAGGAAAGACGGGCAGATTCTGGTAGGTAGGCTACGAACTATTATAAAGTTAGGTCGTCGTCAGACATTCAACAGTCACAGTAGGTTTGAGAGAACATCCCTGGTCGTCCCAATCATGCCGACCAACCTGATGGTCTCTGTTGGAAATGTTGTGAAAAGAATCTAGCCCAGGCTATAAATATCTGGCATTACTCATCTCATATGTATATACTGTATTCTATACTATTCTACTGTATCTTAGTCTATGTATTACTCATCTCATATGTATATACTGTATTCTATACTATTCTACTCTATCTTAGTCTATGCCGCTCTGACATTGTGACTAATACAATTTGATTTGATTTGATTTAGATTAGGCTATATATACAACATGACCAAAAGTATGTGGACACCTGCTAGTCGAACATCTCATTACAAAATCATAGGCATTCACATGAAGTTGGTCCCCCCCTTTGCTGCTATAACAACCTCCACTCATCTGGGAAGGCTTTCCACTACATGTTGGAACATTGCTGCGGGGACTTGCTTCCATTCAGCCACAAGAGCATTAGGGAGGTCGGGCACTGATGTTGGGTGATTAGGCCTGGCTCGCAGTCGACGTTCCAATTCATCCCAAATGTGTTCGATTGGTTGAGGTCAGGGCTCTGTGCAGGCCAGTCAAGTTCATCCACACCGATCTCGAGAAGCCATTTCTGTATGGACCTCACTTTGTGCACGGGGACATTGTCATGCTGAAACAGAAAATGGCCTTCCCCAAACTGTTGCCACAAAGTTGGAAGCACAGAATCGTCTAGAATGTAATTTTATACCGTTGAGTTAAGATTTCTCTTCACTAGAACTAGGGGGCCCAAACCATGAAGAACAGCCCCAGACCAATATTCCTCCTCCACCAAACTTTACAGTTGGCGCTATGCATTCGGGCAGGTAGCGTTTTTCTGCCATCTGCCAAACCCAGATTCGTCCGTCGGACTGCCAGATGGTGAAGCGTGATTCATAACTCCAGAGAACACATTTCCACTGTTCCACAGTCCAATGGTGGCGAGCTTTTCACCACTCAAGCCGATGCTTGGCATTGGACATGATGATCTTGTGTGCGGCTGCTTGGCCATGGAAACTAATTTCATGAAGCTCCCGACGAACAGTTATTTTGCTGACGTTGCAGTTTGGAGCTCGGTAGTGAGTGTTGCAACCGAGGACAGACCATTTTTATGCGCTTCCGCACTCGGCGGGCCCGTTCTGTGAGCTTGTGTGGCCTACCACTTCACGGTTGAGCCGTTGTTGCTCCTAGACGTTTCCACTTCACAATAACAGCACTTACAGTTGACCGGGGCAGCAATAACAGCATTCACAGTTGACCGGAGCAGCTCTAGCAGGGCAGGAATTTGACGAACTGACTTGTTGGAAAGGTGGCATCCTATGACGGTGCCCCGTTGAAAGTCACTGACCTCTTCAGTACGGGTCATTCTACTGCCAATGTTCGTCTATGGAGATTGCATGGCGGTCTGCTTGATTTTATACACCTGTCAGCAACAGGTGTGGCTGAAATAGCCTAATCTACTAATTTGAAGAGGTGTCCACATACTTTTGTATATATAGTGGACATGCCTGGCCCTGCTACTGGTAGGCCTATAACATTATGTGAACTGATCTGAACAGGTTTAGGCTGGTCATCTATGATATGTAGGTTATATACAGTACATTCTCTGTCCTGCTACTGGTAGGTCTATAACATTATGTGAACTGACCTGAACAGGTTTAGGCTGGTCATCTATGATATGTAGGCTATAGCCGAGGTATAGACCTCGATCTGCATATCACTAACAAACCACTATTATACATTATAACCTGGTCTACTTTACATAATATAAAATCCCTTACTTGATGCATAAAACCTTTCTGAATGGATCAGAAAGGATCATGGATCATGTCTGTTTTATCCCTTTTGTCTACATTCTCAGATACGTTTAGAAAATAACAGATTGAAAGACAATAAATAGCATACTGTTAGTGAATACAAATAATTGTGAGACATGGCCTTGTGTTGTTGTACTGTCTATAACTACCTTAACAAACAATGACTTATTATTATTATTATTATTGTTATTATTATTATTATTATTGTTGCTGTACTGTCTATAACTACCTTAACAAACAGTGACTTATTATTATTATTATTATTATTATTGTTGCTGTACTGTCTATAACTACCTTAACAAACAGTGACTTATTATTATTATTATTATTATTATTGTTTCTGTACTGTCTATAACTACCTTAACAAACAGTGACTTATTATTATTATTATTATTATTATTATTATTATTGCTGTACTGTCTATAACTACCTTAACAAACAGTGACTTATTATTATTATTGACAGTTACCATGGAGATGAAATGTCACAACTACATGTTCATGTGATGCATTAAATCATCTGACTGTTTCTATGTCTGTTAGTAAATGTTTTATTTCTCAAAGAGATAATGAATTCATGAGAACAATTGACATTCAATAATTAGTTGTCACCGTGTTAACCACAACCAACATGCTGGATCTCTGTTTAGGGGACAGTGCTCTAAAATGAGTCTCTCTGGGGAGAGAGAGGAGGGGGGCCCTGCCTCTAAAATGCATCTCTCTGGGGGACATGACACCAAAGCTAAGAGGTAAGATGACAATTTTATGAAGATTTGATTAAGTTTATTTCCAAAATAAATAGCTATCTTAAGACGAATGCACTTACTGTAAATCACTCTGGATAAGAGCATCTGCTAAATCAGGGGTTCTCAATCCGGGGTCTGTGGAGGTACTGCAGGGGTTCTCAGTCCGGGGTCTGTGGAGGTACTGCAGGGGTTCTCAATCCGGGGTCTGTGGAGGTACTGCAGGGGTTCTCAATCCGGGGTCTGTGGAGGTACTGCAGGGGTTCCGCGGCACCCTGACTGTACTCTAAATAGCTTTGGCATAGTAGGCATCAAGTTACTGGCCAATAATGTTGCCTAAAACGTTGCATACAATGTTAATTTCCATCAAACACATATTACGCCCTAGATGCCTTCAATTGCCCAATTTATAGCCACGCCCAATTTAGGATTATTTTTTAACAACGTGATGTTGTGCTCCACTCTATGATGAAGTGATCTTGGGGAACAACAAAGGAGTTAGCTACGGTGTTGAGATGCCAAAGTTTATTGTTCTATTAGCTTTTTTCTTTACGGTCAGGGACAGTATGAGTGTAGACAGATGCTTTTCACTCTCTATCCTTGTTTCATCTTGTGGTTCACCGGATTCATCATCGAGACGAGGGACAGACGAACGACCTGCTAGCTAGCTAAGCTAGTCGGTACAGCTAGGTAAGTTAGCTAGCTACTCTACCAGCAGCATCCTAGTTACCATAGCTACCACTACATCATCACCGGCTGTCTGCATTTCTTGTGGACCGATGGAGCTCCCCGGTTGTTTCTTCCACCTGTTAAATCCCGTGGAGGGCTTCTCCCTCTCTCGTTGAAGGATGCTGGCTACCTCTGTCCGGTTCTCCTCTCTTCACTAGATGGACGGAAACTTTAGTGTTTAACCCTTCTGTGTCCATGGACCAAACTTGTTTATATTATTTTCAGGGCGCTTCAAAAAAGGCTGGACACATATCTTTTGTCTGATTAAAAACTAGTTCATTGCATCCGCCATGGAGCCCAGTTTCATATTATTACCATATGTCCCTTTTGATTTAGTAATCGCTAAAAAACAGGCCTTATTTTAGGTCATCTTTCACCCTATTAACTTAGTTCTATCGAGGAACAGTTTTTTTTGTTCACGACTTGTTGTTTCTAAATGGCTGCTGGGTAATTTGATATTCATCTACATTTTAATTTTAATAAAAAACTAGGCGACCAGTTTTGATAGCCTTTAGCCGCACCCTCATCCTACTACTCCTCTGTTCCTCGGGTGATGTGGAGGTAAACCCAGGCCCTGCATGTCCCCAGTCACCCTCATTTGTTGACTTCTGTGATCGAAAAAGCCTTGGCCTCATGCATGTCAACATCAGAAGCCTCCTCCCTAAGTTTGCCTTACTCACCGCTTTAGCACACTCTGCCAACCCTGATGTCCTTGCCGTGTCCGAATCCTGGCTTAGGAAGGCCACCAAAAATTCTGAGATTTCCATACCCAACTATAACACTTTCCGTCAAGATAGAACTGCCAAAGGGGGAGGAGTTGCAATCTACTGCAGAGATAGCCTGCAAAGTTCTGTCATACTTTCCAGGTCTATGCCCAAACAGTTCGAACTTCTAATTTTAAAAATTAATCTCTCCAGAAATAAGTCTCTCACTGTTGCCGCCTGCTACCGACCCCCCTCAGCTCCCAGCTGTGCCCTGGACACCATCTGTGAATTGATCGCTCCCCATCTAGCTTCAGAGTTTGTTCTGTTAGGTGACCTAAGCTGGGATATGCTTAACACCCCGGCAGTCCTACAATCCAAGCTTGATGCCCTCAATCTCACACAAATCATCAAGGAACCCACCAGGTACAACCCTAAATCCGTAAACATGGGCACCCTAATAGACATTATCCTGACCAACCTGCCCTCCAAATACACCTCTGCTGTCTTCAATCAAGATCTCAGTGATCACTGCCTCATTGCCTGTATCCGCCACGGGTCCGCGGTCAAACGACCACCCCTCATCACTGTCAAACGCTCCCTAAAACACTTCTGCGAGCAGGCCTTTCTAATCGACCTGGCCCGGGTACCCTGGAATCGACCTCATCCCGTCAGTTGAGGATGCCTGGTCATTCTTTAAATGTTGATTCCTCACCATATTAGACAAGCATGCTCCGTTCAAAAAATGCAGAACCAAGAACAGATATAGCCCTTGGTTCACTCCAGACCTGACTGCCCTCGACCAGCACAAAAACATCCTGTGGCGAACTGCAATAGCATCGAAGAGCCCCCGCGATATGAAACTGTTCAGGGAAGTCAGGAACCAATACACGCAGTCAGTCAGGAAAGCAAAGGCCAGCTTTTTCAAGCAGAAATTTGCATCCTGTAGCTCTAACTCCAAAAAGTTCTGGGATACTGTAAAGTCCATGGAGAACAAGAGCACCTCCTCCCAGCTGCCCACTGCACTGAGGCTAGGTAACACGGTCACCACCGATAAATCCGTGATAATCGAAGACTTCAACAAGCATTTCTCAATGGCTGGCCATGCCTTCCTCCTGGCGACTCCAACCTTGGCCAACAGCCCCGCCCCCTCCGCTGCTACTCGCCCAAGCCTCCCCAGCTTCTCCTTTACCCAAATCCAGATAGCAGATGTTCTGAAAGAGCTGGAAAACCTGGACCCATACAAATCAGCTGGGCTTGACAATCTGGACCCCCTATTTCTGAAACTGTCCGCCGCCATTGTCGCACCCCCTATCACCAGCCTGTTCAACCTCTCCTTCGTATCATCTGAGATCCCCAAGGATTGGAAAGCTGCCGCGGTCATCCCCCTCTTCAAAGGGGGAGACACCCTGGACCCAAACTGTTACAGACCTATATCCATCCTGCCCTGCCTATCTAAGGTCTTCGAAAGCCAAGTCAACAAACAGATCACTGACCATCTCGAATCCCACCGTACCTTCTCCGCTGTGCAATCCGGTTTCCGAGCCGGTCATGGGTGCACCTCAGCCACGCTCAAGGTACTAAACGATATCATAACCGCCATCGATAAAAGACATTACTGTGCAGCCGTCTTCATCGACCTGGCCAAGGCTTTCGACTCTGTCAATCACCATATTCTTATCGGCAGACTCAGTAGCCTCGGTTTTTCTAATGACTGCCTTGCCTGGTTCACCAACTACTTTGCAGACAGAGTTCAGTGTGTCAAATCGGAGGGCATGTTGTCCGGTCCTCTGGCAGTCTCTATGGGGGTACCACAGGGTTCAATTCTCGGGCCGACTCTTTTCTCTGTATACATCAATGATGTTGCTCTTGCTGCGGGCGATTCCCTGATCCACCTCTACGCAGACGACACCATTCTATATACTTCCGGCCCTTCCTTGGACACTGTACTATCTAACCTCCAAACGAGCTTCAATGCCATACAACACTCCTTCCGTGGCCTCCAACTGCTCTTAAACGCTAGTAAAACCAAATGCATGCTTTTCAACCGTTCGCTGCCTGCACCCGCACGCCCGACTAGCATCACCACCCTGGACGGTTCCGACCTAGAATATGTGGACATCTATAAGTACCTAGGTGTCTGGCCAGACTGCAAACTCTCCTTCCAGACTCATATCAAACATCTCCAATCCAAAATCAAAGCAAGAATCGGCTTTCTATTCCGCAACAAAGCCTCCTTCACTCACGCCGCCAAACTTACCCTAGTAAAACTGACTATCCTACCGATCCTCGACTTCGGCGATGTCATCTACAAAATAGCTTCCAATACTCTACTCAGCAAACTGGATGCAGTTTATCACAGTGCCATTCGTTTTGTTACTAAAGCACCTTATACGACCCACCACTGCGACCTGTATGCCCTAGTCGGCTGGCCCTCGCTACATGTTCGTCGTCAGACCCACTGGCTCCAGGTCATCTACAAGGCTATGCTAGGTAAAGTGCCGCCTTATCTCAGTTCACTGGTCACGATGGCTACACCCACCCGCAGCACGCGCTCCAGCAGGTGTATCTCACTGATCATCCCTAAAGCCAAAACCTCATTTGGACGCCTTTCCTTCCAGTTCTCTGCTGCCTGCGACTGGAACGAATTGCAAAAATCTCTGAAGTTGGAGACTTTTATCTCCCTCAACAACTTTAAAAATCTGCTATCCGAGCAGCTAACCGATCGCTGCAGCTGTACATAGTCCATCTGTAAACTACCCACCCAATTTACCTACCTCACCCCCCATACTGCTTTTATTTATTTACATTTCTGCTCTTTTGCACACCAGTATCTCTTCTTGCACATGATCATCTGATGATTTATCACTCCAGTGTTAATCTGCTAAATTGTAATTACTCGATTTATTGCCTACCTCATGCCTTTTGCACACATTGTATATAGATTCTCTTTTTTTTTTTTTTTTCTACCATGTTATTGACTTGTTTATTGTTTACTCCATGTGTAACTCTGTGTTGTCTGTTCACACTGCTATGCTTTATCTTGGCCAGGTCGCAGTTGCAAATGAGAACTTGTTCTCAACTAGCCTACCTGGTTAAATAAAGGTGAAATAAATAAAAAAATAAAAAAAATTGAAGTCATCGAAATCAGCGAATGCTGCGCAGGTTTACTGAGTTGCAAACTAAATGGACAGGTCTAGCTCATTGATTTGTAGATCTGACGCAATTTCTACCTCAGATTATGAGCCTAGCAGGTGTTGTGAATGAGTTATGTAGTACCCACAGAAGGCCACATGGAGGAGCAATGGAGCTATAAACCCATACTCTTTTTTTGCCTTAAAACTTCTTTGGGCTGCAGGGGTAGTATTGAGTAACTTGGATGAAAGGTGCCCATTTCAAACGGCCTCGTACTCAATTCTTGCTCGTACAATATGCATATTATTATTACTATTGGATAGAAAACACTCTCAAGTTTCTAAAACCGTTTGAATTATATCTGTGAGTGAAACAGAAATCATTTTGCAGCAAACTTCCTGTCAGAAAGTGAAAAATCTCAAATCGAGGCTCTGTTCCAGGGCCTACCTAATCTTTTGCTTGAAATCTATTAGTATACATGTACTTTATACGCCTTCCACTAGATGTCAATAGGCAGTGAGAGAAGAAATGGAGTGTATAGCTTGATCTGAGGTCGAATAAGAGCTCTTGGCATGACGTGAAACCAATTTCCTGTTTTCAGGAAGGCGCGAGAAGGAACCTGGGATTGCCTTCTGAAAAGCTGTCGTTATAGACGGCTACTATCTCCGGCTTTGATTTTATTTGATAAATGTGACAATATCATCGTAAAGTATGTTTTTTCAATATAGTTTAATCAGATTATTGAATTTTTTTCGGGAGTTTTGGCGTGTTCCGTTCTTTGCGTTTGTTCACGATGGACAGCTTCGCGCCACTTGGCAAGTTTTGCTTGCTCATTCTAGAGGGAAAAATGACATTCTAAATCCAAACAACGATTGTTCTGGACAAAGGACCACTTGTACAACATTCTGATGGAAGATCAGCAAAAGTAGGACCCATTTATGATGTTATTTCCTATTTCTGTGGAAAATGTGTCGTTGTGTTTTTCGCTTTGATTTTGGGCGCTCTCTCGCAATAACGTAAGCTGGATGTCGTACTGAAGTTATTTTTAGAATTCTAACACGGCGATTGCATTAAGAACTAAGCTATCTTTAATTTGCTGTCCAACATGTATTGGACATGGATTTCTCCGGACATTGTTATTGCATTTTGCCTAGTATTCACATTGTATAACCACGATTTGTGCCGCTAAATATGCACATTTTCGAACAAACAATATATGTATTGTGTAATATGATGTTATAGGACTGTCATCTGATGAATTTTGAGAAGGTTAGTGAAAAAATTAATATATTTTGCTGGTTTATTCGTTATCGCTACTGTTGGCTTGAATCAATGCTGTTGTGTTTTTGGCTATTGTGGTAAGCTAATATAATGCTATATTGTGTTTTCGCTGTAAAACACTTAAAGAATCGGAAATATTGGCTGGATTCACAAGATATTTGTCTTTAATTTGCTGTACACCATGTATTTTTCATAAATGTTTTATGATGAGTATTTAGGTATTTCAATTTGGTCTCTGTAATTGTTCTAGCTGCTTCGGTGCTATTTACGATTGTAGCTGCAATGTAAAACTATGATTTATACCTCAAATATGCACATTTTTCGAACAAAACATAGATTTATTGTATAACTTGTTATAAGACTGTCATCTGATTAAGTTGTTTCTTGGTTAGTTTGGTTGGTTCTTGGTTAGTTAGGTTGGTTTTGTGCAAGCTACCTGTGCTGTGAAAAATGTCTGTGCTTTTTTGTATTTGGTGGTGAGCTAACATAAATATACGTGATGTTTTCGCTGTAAAACATTTTAAAAATCGGACATGTTGGCTGGATTCACAAGATGTGTATCTTTCATTTGCTGTATTGGACTTGTTAATGTGTGAAAGTTAAATATTTCTCAAAAATAATTTTTTAATTTCACGCTCTGCCTTTTCAGTGACAGAACTTGTCACTGAAAAGGCAGAGAGAACTTGCTCGAGAGTAATGAAGTAAAATGTCAAAACAGGAGCGTAAAAACAGATAATAATAAACATGAATCATAATTATATTACTTCACAGTAATCTGTTAAATGCTTTTTCAGTCCTTCCACTGCGTTAGCAGTGTGAAAAGGGACAAAAAGAAGCACACAGGAGTTGTCCTGTTTGGGGGAGTGGTTGTGTATCTAGGGAGAAAACTAAACTAATCTTCTTAAATGTCATTTGTGGTCTTATACTGCCATCTATTGGAATTATGTTGCAAGTGAAGTAGTACTGAATAATGTGTAATTCCGTACTATAGAAGGAACTTCTCTGAATTGCTAAATATAACATTTTCTAGTTCATTTTATCACTTACAACCGTAAAATAACAATTTATTGCATAACAAACAATGAATCTAACATAAACCAAAAACTTCATACATTTAGTTAATTATATATATATACATATATAACGATTTATTTAGATGGGTGACATTATCTGCCAAAGTAACAAAGAAGTAGACAAAGTAGACAAAGAAGAGCTCCTCTGAAGGTACTAAAACATTCGAAGGCCATTTTCTCAAAAGTGAGGTTACAATTTCATTAACGTTCAAAGCAGAATTTCTTTCCCATTGTTCCTCAACTGTAGTGTATAATATACAATTTTCTAGCCCTGAGTCTCTACTTTTATCCAATGTAAAAAACACCATTTAAAATATTGCTACATGAGACTGATTTGAGCCGGTCGGTCACATTTGACTGTGTAAAAACAAGCAGTACTACTTTTTTCAGTGAGGCAGATATATAGCATTTTGCAAAGCAACATGATTATTTGTCTCTGAAATGAAAACATCAAGTTATAGATTATAATCAAATACATGTGTGTCATTGAACAACTCAATGCCATGATTAGATAGTGAAAAAACACACCAATCTCTTACATAATTCCTTTAAAAAATAAAATCTAATTTCCCAACTTTTATGAAAATGGACATATTGCATTTTGGAATGAAACTCTTTTTATGTTTCCCCATCAGAGCTCAGAGTAGATGAGAGATGTAATGTTTGTCTCTGTTGTGTTGAAGACCAATCAAGCAGGAGAGACCAGCCTCCCCTGTACCCAGCTGTGTGTCCATGAAGAGTGACGAGTCTATGGACCATCCTATAATGTTTAGAGAGGGAGAATTTTCTACTGAACAAAGGTAAGAAGAACTCATGGGTCACGGTCAGTGAGTTAAACAACACGGTCTGTAGTCATTTCTCCTCTCCCATTTTCACATTTATTTTTGTTGTTTTCATAATCCATAGGCTAATCCTTTTGTCCATTTCCATAGTCCTAAAACAATATAAAACAAACACAACATTCCCTCATGTGTGTGTGTGTGTGTGTGTGTGTGTGTGTGTGTGTGTGTGTGTGTGTGTGTGTGTGTGTGTGTGTGTGTGTGTGTGTGTGTGTGTGTGTGTGTGTGTGTGTGTGTGCACTCCTTGGATGAGGAGTGGTAATCTCTATCCTGATTGCCTAGTCACTTTTACCCCTACCTACATGTACATATTACCTCAATTACCTCAACTACCTGGTACCCCTGCACATTGACTCAGTACTGGTACTCCTTATAGTCTCATTATTACCTCAACCACCTGGTACCCCTGCACATTGACTCAGTACTGGTACTCCTTATAGCCTCATTATTACCTCAACTACCTGGTACCCCTGCACATTGACTCAGTACTGGTACTCCTTATAGCCTCATTATTACCTCAACTACCTGGTACCCCTGCACATTGACTCAGTACTGGTACTCCTTATAGTCTCATTATTACTTCAACTACCTGGTACCCTGCACATTGACTCAGTACTGGTACTCCTTATAGTCTCATTATTACCTCAACTACCTGGTACCCCTGCACATTGACTCAGTACTGGTACTCCTTATAGTCTCATTATTACCTCAACTACCTGGTACCCCTGCACCTAGACTCAGTACTGGTTCTCCTTATAGTCTCATTATTACCTCAACTTCCTGGTACCCCTGCACATTGACTCAGTACTGGTACTCCTTATAGTCTCATTATTGTTGTTTTATTGTGTTCTGTTTGACTGGTACTGTATATATAGACATATTGTTGTTTTATTGTGTTACTGTTTGACTGGTACTGTATATATGGACATATTGTTGTTTTATTGTGTTACTGTTTGACTGGTACTGTATATATAGACATATTGTTGTTTTATTGTGTTACTGTTTGACTGGTACTGTATATATGGACATATTGATGTTTTATTGTGTTACTGTTTGACTGGTACTGTATATATGGACATATTGATGTTTTATTGTGTTACTGTTTGACTGGTACTGTATATATGGACATATTGTTGTTTTATTGTGTTACTGTTTGACTGGTACTGTATATATAGACATATTGATGTTTTATTGTGTTCTGTTTGACTGGTACTGTATATATAGACATATTGATGTTTTATTGTGTTACTGTTTGACTGGTACTGTATATATGGACATATTGATGTTTTATTGTGTTACTGTTTGACTGGTACTGTATATATAGACATATTGATGTTTTATTGTGTTACTGTTTGACTGGTACTGTATATATAGACATATTGATGTTTTATTGTGTTACTGTTTGACTGGTACTGTATATATAGACATATTGTTGTTTTATTGTGTTACTGTTTGACTGGTACTGTATATATAGACATATTGATGTTTTATTGTGTTACTATTTGACTGGTACTGTATATATATAGACATATTGATGTTTTATTGTGTTACTGTTTGACTGGTACTGTATATATAGACATATTGATGTTTTATTGTGTACTGTTTGACTGGTACTGTATATATATAGACATATTGATGTTTTATTGTGTTACTGTTTGACTGGTACTGTATATATATAGACATATTGATGTTTTATTGTGTTACTGTTTGACTGGTACTGTATATATAGACATATTGATGTTTTATTGTGTTCTGTTTGACTGGTACTGTATATATGGACATATTGATGTTTTATTGTGTTACTGTTTGACTGGTACTGTATATATGGACATATTGATGTTTTATTGTGTTACTGTTTGACTGGTACTGTATATATAGACATATTGATGTTTTATTGTGTTACTGTTTGACTGGTACTGTATATATAGACATATTGATGTTTTATTGTGTTACTGTTTGACTGGTACTGTATATATGGACATATTGTGAAGTATGTGACTCAATAGGCTCTGAAGGATTAAAGTGGAACTGAGATGAAGTGAATCAGTATCTGTATGTGACAACTCAGTATTAGGAGGATGTTCTTAATGTTTTGTACACTCAGTGTATGTTTGTTGCTTTATGTAATGTATATAATCTATTAATATATAATGTTGATATAGTTTAATGCTTTATATAATGTATGTAATCTATTAATATATAATGTTGATATAGTTTAATGCTTTATGTAATGTATATAATCTATTAATATATAATGTTGATATAGTTTAATGCTTTATATAATGTATGTAATCTATTAATATATAATGTTGATATAGTTTAATGCTTTATGTAATGTATATAATCTATTAATATATAATGTTGATATAGTTTAATGCTTTATGTAATGTATGTAATCTATTGATATATAATGTTGATATAGTTTAATGCTTTATATAATGTATATAATCTATTAATATATAATGTTGATATAGTTTAATGCTTTATGTAATGTATATAATCTATTAATATATAATGTTGATATAGTTTAATGCTTTATATAATGTATGTAATCTATTAATATATAATGTTGATATAGTTTAATGCTTTATATAATGTATGTAATCTATTAATATATAATGTTGATATAGTTTAATGCTTTATGTAATGTATGTAATCTATTAATATATAATGTTGATATAGTTTAATGCTTTATGTAATGTATATAATCTATTGATATATAATGTTGATATAGTTTAATGCTTTATGTAATGTATATAATCTATTAATATATAATGTTGATATAGTTTAATGCTTTATGTAATGTATATAATCTATTAATATATAATGTTGATATAGTTTAATGCTTTATATAATGTATGTTATCTATTGATATATAATGTTGATATAGTTTAATGCTTTATATAATGTATGTAATCTATTGATATATAATGTTGATATAGTTTAATGCTTTATGTAATGTATATAATCTATTGATATATAATGTTGATATAGTTTAATGCTTTATGTAATGTATATAATCTATTAATATATAATGTTGATATAGTTTAATGCTTTATATAATGTATGTAATCTATTGATATATAATGTTGATATAGTTTAATGCTTTATATAATGTATATAATCTATTAATATATAATGTTGATATATTTTAATGCTTTATGTAATGTATGTAATCTATTGATATATAATGTTGATATAGTTTAATGCTTTATATAATGTATGTAATCTATTGATATATAATGTTGATATATTTTATGATGTAGTTTCAAGGTGATTCATTATGTTTTCCAGAATCTCCAACCAAACTCAGTCTCTCCAGTACCCAGTCATCTGTCCATGAAGACTGACTTCTCTATGGAACGTCCTATACATTTTAGTAATGGATCAGGGACCTTTGACCCCAGGTAAGTTACTGGTCAGAATTGATGATATTACTATTGAAGAATCTTCAAGATCTAAAACCAGATGTATTTTGTGTATCTGAGTATTTGACTGGTACTGTATATATGGACATATTATCTAGAATTTTATGGCCTCATTATTATTGTTTTATTGTGTTACTGTTTGACTGGTACTGTATATATGGACATATTGATGTTTTATTGTGTTACTGTTTGACTGGTACTGTATTTATAGACATATTGATGTTTTATTGTGTTACTGTTTGACTGGTACTGTGTATATATAGACATATTGATGTTTTATTGTGTTCTGTTTGACTGGTACTGTATATATAGACATATTGATGTTTTATTGTGTTACTGTTTGACTGGTACTGTATATATAGACATATTGATGTTTTATTGTGTTACTGTTTGACTGGTACTGTATATATAGACATATTGTTGTTTTATTGTGTTACTGTTTGACTGGTACTGTATATATAGACATATTGATGTTTTATTGTGTTACTGTTTGACTGGTACTGTATATATGGACATATTGATGTTTTATTGTGTTATTGTTTGACTGGTACTGTATATATAGACATATTGATGTTTTATTGTGTTACTGTTTGACTGGTACTGTATATATGGACATATTGATGTTTTATTGTGTTACTGTTTGACTGGTACTGTATATATAGACATATTGATGTTTTATTGTGTTACTATTTGACTGGTACTGTATATATATAGACATATTGATGTTTTATTGTGTTACTGTTTGACTGGTACTGTATATATAGACATATTGATGTTTTATTGTGTTACTGTTTGACTGGTACTGTATATATAGACATATTGATGTTTTATTGTGTTACTGTTTGACTGGTACTGTATATATAGACATATTGATGTTTTATTGTGTTACTGTTTGACTGGTACTGTATATATATAGACATATTGATGTTTTATTGTGTTACTGTTTGACTGGTACTGTATATATGGACATATTGATGTTTTATTGTGTTACTGTTTGACTGGTACTGTATATATAGACATATTGATGTTTTATTGTGTTGCTGTTTGACTGGTACTGTATATATAGACATATTGTTGTTTTATTGTGTTACTGTTTGACTGGTACTGTATATATAGACATATTGATGTTTTATTGTGTTACTGTTTGACTGGTACTGTATATATAGACATATTGATGTTTTATTGTGTTACTGTTTGACTGGTACTGTATATATATAGACATATTGATGTTTTATTGTGTTACTGTTTGACTGGTACTGTATATATAGACATATTGATGTTTTATTGTGTTACTGTTTGACTGGTACTGTGTATATATAGACATATTGATGTTTTATTGTGTTACTGTTTGACTGGTACTGTATATATGGACATATTGATGTTTTATTGTGTTACTGTTTGACTGGTACTGTATATATAGACATATTGATGTTTTATTGTGTTACTGTTTGACTGGTACTGTATATATAGACATATTGTTGTTTTATTGTGTTACTGTTTGACTGGTACTGTATATATAGACATATTGATGTTTTATTGTGTTACTGTTTGACTGGTACTGTATATATAGACAT
The DNA here is from genome assembly GCF_016432855.1 of Salvelinus namaycush. Lineage (NCBI taxonomy): Eukaryota > Metazoa > Chordata > Actinopteri > Salmoniformes > Salmonidae > Salvelinus > Salvelinus namaycush. Next base: position 32,945 of record NW_024058682.1, read on the forward strand.
ATTGATGTTTTATTGTGTTACTGTTTGACTGGTACTGTATATATGGACATATTGTGAAGTATGTGACTCAATAGGCTCTTAAGGATTAAAGTGGAACTGAGATGAAGTGAATCAGTATCTGTATGTGACAACTCAGTATTAGGAGGATGTTCTTAATGTTTTGTACACTCAGTGTATGTTTGTTGCTTTATGTAATGTATATAATCTATTAATATATAATGTTGATATAGTTTAATGCTTTATATAATGTATGTTATCTATTGATATATAATGTTGATATAGTTTAATGCTTTATGTAATGTATGTTATCTATTAATATATAATGTTGATATAGTTTAATGCTTTATATAATGTATGTTATCTATTGATATATAATGTTGATACATTATATAAAGCATTAAACTATATGTTATCTATTGATATATAATGTTTATATATTTTATGATGTAGTTTCAAGGTGATTCATTATGTTTTTCAGAATCTCCAACCAAACTCAGTCTTTCCAGAGACCAGTCTCTCCAGTACCCAGTCATCTGTCCATGAAGAGTGACTTCTCTATGGAACGTCCTATAAATTTTTGTAATGGATCAGGGACCTTTGACCCCAGGTAAGTTACTGGTCAGAATTGATGATATTACTATTGAAGAATCTTCAGGATCTGAAACCAGATGTATTTTGTGTATTTGAGTATTATCTGTAAAGCATCTGCTTATCATTTGTTGTTTATGTCATATTTTACGACACTGAGTTCACAAAACATTATGAACACCTGCTTTTTCCACGACGTAGACTGACAAGGTGAATCCAGGTGAACGCTACGATCCCTTATTGACGTCACTTGTTAAATCCACCTCAATCTGTGTAGATGAAGGGGAGGTTACAGGTTAAATAATTAGCATCAAGCCTTGAGACAGTTGAGACATGGATTGTGTGTGTGTGCCATTCAGAGGGTGAATGAGCAAATCAAACTATTGAAGTGTCTTTGAACGGGGTAGTTGGTCTGAGGCACACTGGTCTGTGAAGAATCTAACATTCTAGTAATGGCTCTGTGGACATGTTATTCATTCCAGAGGCTTCTACCACACTCAGACAGCACAGTATACTGTTCCCAGCTGTCTGTCTATGAACAGTGACTTCTCCATGGATCGTCCTGTTAATTCCAGTGGTGGTGGATCAGTTACCTTTGACCGAAGGTACGTCACCACATTTTTGTTGTTGTAATTTGAGAATGTTCAATATGTCTCTCTCTCTCCTTTATCTCTGTAGTGGATGGTCTACTCTGTTACATGATCAGTATATCGCTCTCCTTTATCTCCGTAGTGGATGGTCTACTCTGCTAGAGGATCAGTATCTCTCTCTCTCCTTTATCTCTGTAGTGGATGTCTACTCTGCTAGAGGATCAGTATCTCTCTCTCCTTTGTCTCTGTAGTGGATGGTCTACTCTGTTAGAGGATCAGTATCTCTCTCCTTTATCTCTGTAGTGGATGGTCTACTCTGTTAGAGGATCAGTATCTCTCTCTCCTTTATCTCTGTAGTGGATGGTCTACTCTGTTAGAGGATCAGTATCTCTCTCTCCTTTATCTCTGTAGTGGATGGTCTACTCTGTCAGAGGATCAGTCTCTCTCTCTCCTTTATCTCTGTAGTGGATGGTCTACTCTGTTAGATGATCAGTATATCGCTCTCCTTTATCTCTGTAGTGGATGGTCTACTCTGTTAGAGGATCAGTATCTCTCTCTCCTTTATCTCTGTAGTGGATGGTCTACTCTGTTAGAGGATCAGTATCTCTCTCTCCCTTATCTCTGTAGTGGATGGTCTACTCTGTTAGAGGATCAGTATCTCTCTCCTTTATCTCTGTAGTGGATGGTCTACTCTGTTAGAGGATCAGTATCTCTCTATCCTTTATCTCTCTAGTGGATGGTCTTCTCTGCCAGAGGATCAGTATCTCTCTCCTTTATCTCTTTAGTGGATGGTCTACTCTGTTAGAGGATCAGTATCTCTCTCCTTTATCTCTGTAGTGGATGGTCTACTCTGTTAGAGGATCAGTATCTCTCTCTCCTTTATCTCTGTAGTGGATGGTCTACTCTGCCAGAGGATCAGTATCTCTCTCCTTTATCTCTGTAGTGGATGGTCTACTCTGTTAGAGGATCAGTATCTCTCTCTCCTTTATCTCTGTAGTGGATGGTCTACTCTGTTAGAGGATCAGTATCTCTCTCTCCTTTATCTCTGTAGTGGATGGTCTACTCTGTTAGAGGATCAGTATCTCTCTCCTTTATCTCTGTAGTGGATGGTCTACTCTGTTAGAGGATCAGTATCTCTCTCTCTCCTTTATCTCTGTAGTGGATGGTCTACTCTGTTAGAGGATCAGTATCTCTCTCTCTCCTTTATCTCTGTAGTGGATTGTCTACTCTGTTAGAGGATCAGTATCTCTCTCTCCTTTATCTCTGTAGTGGATGGTCTACTCTGCCAGAGGATCAGTCCAGGTGTGCAGTGTGTCAGCAGGTTCTGAGGGATCCAGTCTCTATCACCTGTGGACACAGGTTCTGCAGACAGTGCATCACCAGATACTGGGAGAAACCTGCTCCTTCAGGAGACTATGACTGTCCTCAGTGTAGAAAGAGATCCAGAACACGTCCTGTACTACAGCACCTGAGTGAACCCAATGATGCAAGAGGCTCTGAAAACAGTAAGAACACCTGCAGACCTGTGCTAAGTTATTTCCTCAACATGATTAAGTGTTAACAACAATAATATTAGATCATGTCAGTTACTGTCGTTGTGGAAGGCCCACATTTCATTGTCAATGAATGTGTCTCATACATATCCTTTTTCCTCTTCCCTTGTAGTGGATGACAGCCTGGAGAGAGCTGTAGTAAACCATAAAGACAGCCTGCAGAGAGCTATAGTAAACCATAAAGACAGCCTGCAGAGAGCTATAGTAAACCATAAAGACAGTCTGAGAAGGAGGTATGAATGTGTGATAGAAGGCATCGAAACAGCAGGGAACCAAACTCCCCTCAACAGGATTTACACAGAGCTCTACATCACAGAAGGAGAGAGTGAAGGCGTTAACAATGAACATGAGGTGTGGCAGCTAGAGACAGCATCCAGGACGCCAACCTCACATGACACAGCAATCCACTGCAATGACATCTTTAAACCCTTACCTGGCCAAGAGAGAAGCATCAGAACTGTGCTGACGAAGGGCATCGCTGGCATCGGAAAAACTGTCTCTGTGCAGAAGTTCATCCTAGACTGGGCTGAAGGGAAGGCTAATCAAGATGTGGACATCATATTTGTGCTTCCTTTCCGGGAGCTGAACTTGATCAAAGATCTCCAGTACAGTCTTCTCAGACTTTTAAATGACTTCCACACAGAACTAGACATAGGCAATGCAGAGAAACTCACTGCCTGTAAAGCTATGTTCATCTTTGATGGTTTGGATGAAAGCAGACTTCCATTCGATTTCCAGCAGAATGAAACAGTGTCTGATGTCACCCAGACATCATCTGTTGATGTTCTGCTGACAAACCTCATCAAGGGGAATCTGCTTCCCTCTGCTCTCCTCTGGATAACTACCCGACCTGCAGCAGCCAATAAGATCCCCCATAAGTGTGTTGACCAGGTGACAGAGGTACGAGGGTTCAATGACCCACAGAAGGAGGAGTACTTCAGGAAGAGATTCAGTGATGAGGACCTGGCCAGCAGAATCATCTCACACATAAAGACATCAAGGAGCCTCCACATCATGTGCCACATGCCAGTGTTCTGTTGGATTTCTGCAATAGTCCTTGAACACATGTTGAGTACAGACAAGAGGAGAGAGATGCCCACGACTCTGACTGAGATGTCCATACACTTCCTGCTCATTCAGACCAGCCTGAAGAACCAGAAGTATCATGGAAGAGATGAGATGGATCAAGAGGAGCTCATGGAGTCAGATAAGGAAATTATTCTGAAGCTGGGGAAGCTGGCGTTTGAAAATCTGGAGAAGGGTAATCTCATGTTCTATGAAGAAGACCTGAAAGAGGCTGGCCTTGATGTCAAAGAAGCCTCAGTGTACTCAGGAGTGTGCACACAAATCTTTAAAGAAGAGTCTGTGTTATTTCAGAGAGTGGTGTACTGCTTTATTCATCTGAGCATTCAGGAGTTTCTCTCAGCTGTCTACATGTACCATTGTTACACAACCAAGAACATGGATGCACTGAAGCCCTTCCTCAAGAGAAAGTCTAGAGGTGCGTCTGAAGAGCTAACCTTGGATGAGCTGCTGAAGAGTACCGTGGATAAAGCCTTGGAGAGTAAGAATGGACACCTGGACCTTTTTGTCCGCTTCCTTCATGGCATGTCACTGGAGTCCAATCAGAAACTCCTACGAGGTCTGGTGACACAGACAGAAAGCAGTCCAGAGAGCGTCCAGAAAACAATCCGATCCCTTAAGGTGATGCAGAGGAAGAACGTCTCCCCTGAGAGGTGCATCAATCTCTTCCACTGTCTGATAGAGATGAAAGACCATTCTGTACAGGAGGAAATCCAAGCGTACTTGAGGTCAGAGAACAGATCCAAAAACCTCACACATGCTCACTGTTCAGCGCTGGCCTACATGCTGCAGATATCAGAGGAGGTTCTGGATGTGTTTAACCTGAAGGAATACAAGACATCAGAGGAGGGTCGTAGGAGACTGGTCCCAGCTGTGAGAGGCTGCAGGAAAGCTCTGTAAGTATTCATGTAAATATCGCACACCAAAATAAATTGTAGTTACAGCAGTATTTTCATTGGCTGACTGGCTCTGTAACTACCCATGTGACTATCCCTCAGACCAAACTTTAATGTATGTAGGAACAACAGTATTTTCATTGGCTGACTGGCTCTGTAACTACCCATGTGACTATCCCTCAGACCAAACTTTACTGTATGTAGGAACAACAGTATTTTCATTGGCTGACTGGCTCTGTAAGTAATCATGTGACTATCCCTCAGACCAAACATTACTGTATGTAGGAACAACAGTATTTTCATTGGCTGACTGGCTCTGTAACTACCCATGTGACTATCCCTCAGACCAAACTTTACTGTATGTAGGAACAACAGTATTTTCATTGGCTGACTGGCTCTGTAAGTAATCATGTGACTATCCCTCAGACCAAACATTACTGTATGTAGGAACAACAGTATTTTCATTGGCTGACTGGCTCTGTAAGTAATCATGTGACTATCCCTCAGACCAAACTTTACTGTATGTAGGAACAACAGTATTTTCATTGGCTGACTGGCTCTGTAAGTAATCATGTGACTATCCCTCAGACCAAACTTTACTGTATGTCGGAACAACAGTATTTTCATTGGCTGACTGGCTCTGTAAGTAATCATGTGACTATCCCTCAGACCAAACTTTACTGTATGTCGGAACAACAGTATTTTCATTGGCTGACTGGCTCTGTAAATACCCATGTGACTATCCCTCAGACCAAACTTTACTGTATGTAGGAACAACAGTATTTTCATTGGCTGAATAAACTTTCTATCAACTGAAAACTCTTAAACTACAAACTGATCAGAAATGTTGTAGCATTGAACCATGAATGTACGATATACACATTATTAGTGTACGGGTAACAGTGTAATCAGGGACAGCTAAGCGTAACATTTTAATACAACCTGTCTGTCATTGTATTTCTTCTGTGTTGGCAGACTCACTGGCTGTAAACTCACAGACACATCCTGTAAAGTGTTGGCCTCAGTTCTCAGTTCAAACCCCTCACACCTGAGAGAGCTGGATCTGAGTAACAATGACCTGAAGGATTCAGGAGTGAAGCTGCTCTCTGCTGGACTGGGGAATCCCCACTGTAAACTGGAGACTCTGAGGTCAGTATTATGTATAGTGTGGACTGTTTACTCAATACAATCTAAATCTGATACCTCACTGTCTGTCTTCTGACTGATACTGCTTTTTAAACTGGTCTGGTCAGTCTACTCAAATATTTGTACTATACATTTTTCTATCTGCAAGCAATACTTTGATAATTTGTCATTTATAATAATGATACATTAATTTATGAATAGATGTGGCAGCTTTCAGGACTCTGATATATCTGAATATGTTGAAAAATATACTGCCACTATTTTCACCACAAAGAATATCAGTGTGATTTTAATATGATTTGACTCTTTGCAGGCTGTCACGCTGTCTAGTCACAGAGGAAGGCTGTGCTTCTCTGGTCTCAGCTCTGAGGTCAAACCCCTCACACCTGAGAGAGCTGGACCTGAGCTACAATCACCCAGGAGACTCAGGAGTCAGACTGCTCTCTGCTGAACTGGAGGATCCACACTGCAGACTGGAGAAACTCAAGTATGTAGAGGGTTTATGTCAATGTTCATATCAGACATGTTTGACTTATCAGGCTAGTTAAGATAAACATTCTGACCACCACTTGGACAAAGTTATATGCTGACTGTGTGTGTGTGTGTGTGTGTGTGTGTGTGTGTGTGTGTGTGTGTGTGTGTGTGTGTGTGTGTGTGTGTGTGTGTGAGTTCAGGTGTATCCCTCAATGACTGTCTGTTCTTCTGCTTACCGCTACAGTGTGGAACATGGTGGAGAGTACACAATGAAACCTGGACTTACAAAATGTGAGTGTTGACTGCTGTGAAGAATATGACTAAGAATAAGTCTTAATTCAAGTTAAGTCAAAGTCAAAGACCACCATCATTACTTACTTGGTCATATTAAATATCAGCTGTAGTTCTACAGAAGCAGAAATCAGGGACAACAAAGTTTACAAAGAGTTGCTTTGACTGTGTGTGTGTGTGTGTGTGTGTGTGTGTGTGTGTGTGTGTGTGTGTGTGTGTGTGTGTGTGTGTGTAATTAATGGGAATAAGTGTGTTTTATATTACCATACAGTATAACATATGATCATTCAACAAGTCTCAAGTTACCTTAACTTCTCCTTTTGATACCTAGAAACATCTACATTAAATGAATTAGTGAAAAGTGAGTTAACATTCTAATGTGAATGATGATGATTTCTAATATTGTGTCTGGTTTCATCCATCAGATGTCTGTGATCTCACACTGGACCTAAACACAGTAAACAGACTCCTCTCTCTGTCTGAGGAGAACAGAAAGGTGACATGTAGGAGAGAGGAGCAGCCGTATCCTGATCACCCAGAGAGATTTGAGGTCTGTAGACAGGTGCTGTGTAGAGAGGGTCTGACTGGGCGCTGTTACTGGGAGGTAGAGTGGAGTGGGAGAGGGGCTGGTATAGGAGTGACATATAAAGGAATCAGCAGGAGAGGGGGTGGCTGTGGTCTTGGATTCAATGACAAGTCCTGGAGTCTGTTCTGCTCTGACAACAGTTACTCTGCCTGGCACAATAATAATCACACAACCATAGACGTCCCCTCCTCCAGCCCCCACAGAGTAGGAGTGTATCTGGACTGGCCAGCCGGCACTCTGTCCTTCTATAGAGCCTCCTCTGACACACTGACCCACCTGATCACATTCACCTCCACATTCACTGAGCCCCTCTATCCAGGGTTTAGGGTTTGGTGGGATGGTGACTCAGTGTCCCTGAAATAATAACCTGACACACACACACACACACACACACACACACACACACACACACACACACACACACACACACACACACACACACACACACTGGACACACAGGACACACACACACACACACACACTGAACACACACACACAGACTGGAAACACACACACTGAACACACACACGCACAGACTGGACACACACACACACACTGGACACACACACACTGGACACACACACACACTGGACACACACACACACACACACTGGACACACACACACACACACACTGGACACACACACACACACACTGGACACACACACTCACACTGGACACACACACACACACTGGACACACACACACTGGACACACACACACACACTGGACACACACACACACACTGGACACACACACACACTGGACACACACACACTGGACACACACACACACACTGGACACACACACACACTGGACACACACACACACTGGACACACACACACTGGACACACACACACTGGACACACACACACAGGACACACACACACACTGGACACACACACACACACTGAACACACACACACTGGACACACACACACACACACTCACACTGGACACACACACACACACACACTGGACACACACACACACTCACACTGGACACACACACACTCACACTGGACACACACACACACACACTGGACACACACACACACTCACACTGGACACACACAGACACACTGGACACACACACACACACACTCACACTGGACACACACACCCACACACTGGACACACACACACACTCACACTGGACACACACACACACACACTCACACTGGACACACACACACACTGGACACACACACACACTCACACTGGACACACACACACACACTGGACACACACACAGACACACTGGACACACACTCACACTGGACACACACACACACTCACTGGACAGATACACACACACTGGACACACACAGACACACACACACACACACTCACTGGACAGATACACACACACGGGACAGATACACACACACACACACACACACTGGACAAACACACACACACTGGACAAACACACACACCCACACCCACACTGGACAAACACACACACCCACACACACACTGGACACACAGGACACACACACACACTGGACACACAGGACACACACACACACTGGACAAACAAACACACACACACACGTCTTCCTATAATTGTGTGTTAAAATACCAATGTGATCATTTGTTGTCTTTTATGTTGAATAACAAATTGTATAATTATATATGGACATATGCTCCATAGTTGTACAAGTATACAAGTATATATTGTACTTTTCATAATAAAACATAGTTGAAACAAGAAAAGCATGTTAATTGTGAAAACAGTTTTGTTATTGATGTTACGTTTCCTCTGTCAGGTTGATGTTAACCTGCGACTGGTTGAAACATGAAACAAATATGAAATGAAATACAAACAATTAAATATGTGAAAATTATTTAAAAATATTGTACAGCAGAGTGTTGTAATGCAGGGTCACTATAGCAACACTGTGTTGTGATGCAGGGTTACTATAGCAACAGAGTTCACTCTCACTCTGCTCCCTCTGCTCTCTCTTGCTGTCTGCTCTCGTTGCTCTGCTGTTCTCTCTTTTCTCTGCTCCCTCTCGCTCTCTGCTCTCTCAGCACTCTGCTCTCTGTTCTCTCACTCTGCTCTTTGCTGTCTCTCTGCTCTGCTCTCTCTCTGCCCTCTCTTCTCTCTGCTCTATCTCTCACTCTCTGCTCTATCCCTCCCTGCTCTCTCTTGCTCTCTTCTCTCTCAGCCTGCTCTCTGCTCTCTCTGCTCTGCTGTTTTCTCTGCTCTCTCTCTGCTCTCTCTCTAATCTCTCTGCTCTGCTGTTTTCTCTGCTCTCTGTTCTCTCTCGCTCTCTCTGCTCTCTCTCAGCCTGCTCTCTCTCTTTTCTCTGCTCTCTGCTCTCTATTCCTCTCTCTGCTCTCCCTGCTCTGTCAGCACTCTCAGCTCTCTGTTCTCTCTCTCTCTCCCCCTGCTCTATCTCCCTCTCTTCTCTCTCACTCTGCCCTCCCTCTGCTCTCTGCTCTCTCCCTCTGCTCTCTCTCTCTCTCTGTTCTCAAATCTTTCTGCTCTCTCTCTGCTCTCTTCCTCTCTCGCTCTGCTCTCTCAGCCTGCTCTCTGCTCTCTCTCTGTTCTCTGATCACTCTCTCCCTCTCTCTTTTCTCTGCTCTCTCTCTCTCTGCCCTCCCTGCTCTCTCTCTGTTCTCTCAGCCTGCTTTCTGCTCTCTCTCTACTCTCTCTTTCTGCTCTCGCTCTCTGCGCTCTCTCTCTCTGTTCTCTCTACCTCTCTGCTCCCTCTCTGCCCTCTGCTCTCTCTGCCCTCTCTAATCTCTCTCTCTCTGCTCTCTCCCTACTCTCTCTCTGTTCTCTCTCCCTACTCTCTTTCTCTTTCTGCTCTCTGCTCTCTCTGCCCTCTCTGCTCTCTCTCCCTCTCTGCTCTCTCTCCCTCTGCGCTCTCTCCCTCTGCGCTCTCTCCCTCTGCTCTCTGCTCTCTCTGTTCTCTGCTCTCTCTCTGCTCTGCTGCTCTTTCTCTTTTCTCTGCTCTTTCTGCTCTCTCGTTCTCTGCTCTCGTTCTCTGCTTTCTCTCTCTGCTCTCTCACTCTCTGCTCTCTCTCTCTGCACTCTCAGCCTACTTTCTGCTCTCTCTCTCTGCTCTCTGTCCTCTCTCTCACTCTCTGCTCTCTCAGCCTGCTTTCTGCTCTCTCTCTCTCTCTAATCTCTCTTTCTGCTCTCTCTCTCTGTTCTCTCTCCCTCTCTGCTCTCTCTGCGCCCTCTCTCTGCCCTCTCTACTCTCTCTCTCTGTTCTCTCTCCCCCTTTGCTCTCTCTTTCTCTTCTCTCTCAGCCTGCTTTCTGCTCTCTCTCTCTCTCTACTCTCTCTGCGCTACCTCTCTCTGCTCTCTCTCCCTCTCTGCTCTCTCTTCTCTCTCTCTCTCTGCACTCTCGCTACTCTCTCTCTCTTTCTGCTCTCTGCCCTCTCTGCTCTCTCTCCCTCTGCACTCTCTGCTCTCTTTCTGCTCTCTTCTCTCTCCCCCTGCTCTCTCTCCCTCTCTTCTCCCTCACGCTGCTCTCTCTGCTCTCTCCCTCTCTCAGCCTGTTCTCTGCTCTCTCTCTGTTCTCTGATCACTCTCTCCCTACTCTCTCTCTCTTTCTGCTCTCTGCTCTCTCTCTACTCTCTCTTTCTGCTCTCGCTCTCTGCGCTCTCTCTCTGCTCTCTCTGTTCTCTCTACCACTCTGTTCCCTCTCTGCCCTCTGCTCTCTCTGCCCTCTCTCATCTCTCTCTCTCTGCTCTCTCCCTACTCTCTCTCTCTTTCTGCCCTCTCTGCTCTCTCTCCCTCTCTGCTCTCTCTCCCTCTGCACTCTCTGGTCTCTCCCTCTGATCTCTCTGTTCTCTGCTCTCTCTCTGCTCTGCTGCTCTTTCTCTTTTCTCTGCTCTTTCTGCTCTCTCTCGCTCTGCTCTCGTTCTCTGCTTTCTCTCTCTGCTCTCTGCTCTCTCACTCACTCTGCTCTCTCTCTCTGCACTCTCAGCCTACTTTCTGCTCTCTCTCTCTGCTCTCTGTCCTCTCTCTCACTCTCTGCTCTCTCTTTCGCTGCTCTCTCAGCCTGCTTTCTGCTCTCTCTCTCTTTCTGCTCTCTCTCTCTGTTCTCTCTCCCTCTGCTCCCTCTCTGCCCTCTCTCTCTGCGCTCTCTCTCTCTGCCCTCTCTACTCTCTCTCTCTGTTCTCTCTCCCCCTCTGCTCTCTCTTTCTCTGCTCTCTCAGCCTGCTTTCTGCTCTCTCTCTCTCTCTCTGCTCTCCCTGCCCTCTCTCTTCTCTCTCTCTCTCTGCGCTCTCCCTACTCTCTCTCTCTTTCTGCTCTCTGCCCTCTCTGCTCTCTCTCCCTCTGCACTCTCTGCTCTCTCCCTCTGCTCTCTGCTCTCTTTCTGCTCTCTCTCTCTGCCCTCTCTCCCTCTCTTCTCCCTCACGCTGCTCTCTCCCTCTCTCAGCCTGTTCTCTGCTCTCTCTCTGTTCTCTGATCACTCTCTCCCTACTCTCTTTCTCTTTCTGCTCTCTCTCTGCTCTCTCTGCTCTCTCTCCCTCTGCGCTCTCTGCTCTCTCTCTGCTCTGCTGCTCTTTCTGTTTTCTCTGCTCTCTCTCTCTGCTCTCGTTCTCTGCTCTCTCTGCTCTCTCACTCCCTCTGCTCTCTCTCTCTCTGCCCTCTGCTCTCTCACTCCCTATGCTCTCTCTTCTCTCTCTGCTCTCTCGCTCTCTTCTCTCTCTGCTCTGCTGCTCTCTCTGCCCTCTCTGCTCTCTCTCTCTGCTCTCGTTCTCTGCTCTCTCTGCTCTCTCACTCCCTCTGCTCTCTCTCTCTCTGCCCTCTGCTCTCTCACTCCCTATGCTCTCTCTTCTCTCTCTGCTCTCTCACTCCCTATGCTCTCTCTTTCTGTTCTCTGCTCTCTCTACCCTCTCTCTGCTCTCTCAGCCTGCTCTCCGGTCTCTCCTCTCTCTCTAATGCTCTCTGCTCTCTCGTCTCTAATGCTCTCTGCTCTCTCAGCCTGCTCTCTCTCTCTGCTCTCTCTCCCTCTCTGCTCTCCCTGCCCTCTCTCTTCTCTCTCTCTCTCTCTGCGCTCTCCCTACTCTCTCTCTCTTTCTGCTCTCTGCCCTCTCTGCTCTCTCTCCCTCTCTGCTCTCTCTCCCTCTGCACTCTCTGCTCTCTGCTCTCTTTCTGCTCTCTCTCTCTGCCCTCTCTTCTCTTTCCCCCTGCTCTCTCTCCCTCTCTTCTCCCTCACGCTGCTCTCTCTCTCTGCTCTCTCCCTCTCTCAGCCTGTTCTCTGCTCTCTCTCTGTTCTCTGATCACTCTCTCCCTACTCTCTCTCTCTTTCTGCTCTCTGCTCTCTCTCTGCCCTCTCTGCTCTCTCTCCCTCTACGCTCTCTGCTCTGCTGCTCTTTCTGTTTTCTCTGCTCTCTCTCTCTGCTCTCGTTCTCTGCTCTCTCACTCCCTCTGCTCTCTCTCTCTGCCCTCTGCTCTCTCACTCCCTATGCTCTCTCTGCTCTCTCTCTCTGCTCTCTCTCTTCTCTCTCTCTGCTCTCTCGCTCTCTTCTCTCTCTGCTCTCTCTCTTTTCTCTGCTCTCTCTGATCTCTCTTTCTGTTCTCTGCTCTCTCTACCCTCTCTCTGCTCTCTCAGCCTGCTCTCCGGTCTCTCCCTCTCTCTCTAATGCTCTCTTCTCTCTCAGCCTGCTCTCTCTCTGCTCTCACCCTCTCACTCTCTCTGCTCTCTCTCTTTTCTCTGCTCTCTTCTCTCTCAGCCTGCTCTTTGCTCTCTCTCTCTCACACTCTCTCTCTCTGCCCTCTCTGCTCTCTCACTCCCTCTGCTCTCTGCTCTCTCTCTGCCCTCTGCTCTCTCACTCCCTATGCTCTCTCTTCTCTCTCTCTGCTCTCTCGCTCTCTTCTCTCTCTGCTGCTCTCTCTTTCTCTGCTCTCTCTGATCTCTCTTTCTGTTCTCTGCTCTCTCTACAGTCTCTCTGCTCTCTCAGCCTGCTCTCCGGTCTCTCCCTCTCTCTCTAATGCTCTCTGCTCTCTCAGCCTGCTCTCTTCTCTCTGCTCTCTCAGCCTGCTCTCTGCTCTCTCGCTCTGCACTCTCGCTCTGCTCTCTCTCTGCTCTCACCCTCTCGCTCTCTCTGCTCTCTCTCTCACACTCTCTCTCTCTGCTCTCTCGCTGTATATCTTAACAGAGGTGCAGTTTGGACAATCGCCACTTGATGTCAGTGTTAAACCAGAAGTGATGAAAACAACATCACTGCAGAGAGAGAGAGAGTCTAATATACTGATATACAGTGCATTCAGAAAGTATTCAGACCCCTTGACTTTTTACACATTTTGTCACGTTACAGCCTTATTCTAAAATGGATTACATTGTTTTTTCCCCCTCATCAATCTACACACAATAACCCAGAATTACAAAGCAAAAACTCTTTATTTTATGTGTGCAAATGTATATTTAAAAAAAACTTATCACATTTACATAAGTATTCAGACCCTTTACTCAGTACTTTGTTGAAGCACCTTTGGCAGCGATTACAAACTTGAGTCTTCTTGGGTATGACGCTACAAGCTTGGCACACCTGTATTTGGGGAGTTTCTCTCATTCTTCTCTGCAGATCCTCTCAAGCTCTGTCAGGTTGGATGAGGAGCGTCGCTGTACAGCTATTTTCAGGTCTCTCCAGAGATGTTCGATCGGGTTCAAGTCCGGGCTTAGGATCATTGTCCTGTTGTCCAGTCTGTGTAGACTATACTGGGAGGGTAGAGAGTCAGAACAGATAGAGGATCTGGAGCCCTGAGGGGGAGAGAGAGAGGGAGGGTAGAGAGTCAGAACAGAGGGAGAGAGAGAGGGGGAGGGGAGAGAGTCAGAACAGAGGGAAAGAGAGAGAGAGAGAGGGTAGAGAGTCAGAACAGATGGTAGGAGAGAGAGAGGGAGGGTAGAGAGTCAGAACAGAGGGAAAGAGAGAGGGAGGGGAGAGAGTCAGAACAGAGGGAAAGAGAGAGAGGGAGGGTAGAGAGAAGAACAGAGGGAAAGAGAGAGAGAGAGGGTAGAGAGTCAGAACAGAGGGAAAGAGAGAGAGAGGGAGGGTAGAGAGTCAGAACAGATGGAAAGAGAGAGAGAGGGAGGGTAGAGAGTCAGAACAGATGGAAAGAGAGAGAGGGGAGGGGAGCGAGTCAGAACAGAGGGGAAGAGAGAGAGAGAGAGGGTAGAGAGTCAGAACAGAGGGAAAGAGAGAGAGAGGGAGGGTAGAGAGTCAGAACAGAGGGGAAGAGAGAGAGAGAGAGGGTAGAGAGTCAGAACAGAGGGAAAGAGAGAGAGGGAGGGTAGAGAGAAGAACAGAGGGAAAGAGAGAGAGAGAGGGTAGAGAGTCAGAACAGAGGGAAAGAGAGAGAGAGGGAGGGTAGAGAGTCAGAACAGAGGGAAAGAGAGAGAGGGGGAGGGTAGAGAGTCAGAACAGAGGGAAAGAGAGAGAGAGGGAGGGTAGAGAGTCAGAACAGAGGGAAAGAGAGAGAGGGAGAGGGTAGAGAGTCAGAACAGAGGGAAAGATAGAGAGAGGGAGGGGAGAGAGTCAGAACAGAGGGAAAGAGAGAGAGGGAGGGTAGAGAGTCAGAACAGAGGGGAAGAGAGAGAGAGGGAGGGGAGAGAGTCAGAACAGAGGGGAAGAGAGAGAGAGGGAGGGTAGAGAGTCAGAACAGAGGGAAAGAGAGAGAGGGAGGGTAGAGAGTCAGAACAGAGGGGAAGAGAGAGAGAGGGAGGGGAGAGAGTCAGAACAGAGGGGAAGAGAGAGAGAGGGAGGGTAGAGAGTCAGAACAGAGGGAAAGAGAGAGAGGGAGGGTAGAGAGTCAGAACAGAGGGGAAGAGAGAGAGAGGGAGGGGAGAGAGTCAGAACAGAGGGGAAGAGAGAGAGAGGGAGGGTAGAGAGTCAGAACAGAGGAAAAGAGAGAGAGGGAGGGTAGAGAGTCAGAACAGAGGGAAAGAGAGAGAGGGAGGGTAGAGAGTCAGAACAGAGGGAAAGATAGAGAGAGGGAGGGGAGAGAGTCAGAACAGAGGGGAAGAGAGAGAGAGGGAGGGTAGAGAGTCAGAACAGAGGGAAAGAGAGAGAGAGGGAGGGTAGAGAGTCAGAACAGAGGGAAAGAGAGAGAGAGGGAGGGTAGAGAGTCAGAACAGAGGGAAAGAGAGAGAGGGAGGGTAGAGAGTCAGAACAGAGGGAAAGAGAGAGAGAGGGGAGGGTAGAGAGTCAGAACAGAGGGAAAGAGAGAGAGAGGGAGGGTAGAGAGTCAGAACAGAGGGAAAGAGAGAGAGGGGGAGGGTAGAGAGAAGAACAGAGGGAAAGAGAGAGAGGGGGGTAGAGAGTCAGAACAGAGGGAAAGAGAGAGAGAGGGAGGGTAGAGAGTCAGAACAGAGGGAAAGAGAGAGAGAGGGAGGGTAGAGAGTCAGAACAGAGGGAAAGAGAGAGGGGGAGGGTAGAGAGTCAGAACAGAGGGAAAGAGAGAGAGAGGGAGGGGAGAGAGTCAGAACAGAGGGGAAGAGAGAGAGAGGGAGGGTAGAGAGTCAGAACAGAGGGAAAAAGAGAGAGGGGGAGGGGAGAGAGTCAGAACAGAGGGAAAGAGAGAGAGAGGGGAGGGTAGAGAGTCAGCACAGAGGGAAAGAGAGAGAGAGAGGGAGGGTAGAGAGTCAGAACAGAGGGAAAGAGAGAGAGGGGGAGGGTAGAGAGTCAGAACAGATGGAAAGAGAGAGGGGGAGGGTAGAGAGTCAGAACAGAGGGAAAGAGAGAGAGAGGGAGGCTAGAGAGTCAGAACAGAGGGGAAGAGAGAGAGAGGGAGGGTAGAGAGTCAGAACAGAGGGAAAGAGAGAGAGGGGAGGGTAGAGAGTCAGAACAGAGGGAAAGAGAGAGAGAGGGAGGGTAGAGAGTCAGAACAGAGGGAAAGAGAGAGAGGGAGGGTAGAGAGTCAGAACAGATGGAAAGAGAGAGGGGGAGGGTAGAGAGTCAGAACAGAGGGAAAGAGAGAGAGAGGGAGGGTAGAGAGTCAGAACAGAGGGGAAAGAGAGAGAGGGGAGGGTAGAGAGTCAGAACAGAGGGAAAGAGAGAGAGAGGGGAGGGTAGAGAGTCAGAACAGAGGGAAAGAGAGAGAGAGGAGGGTAGAGAGTCAGAACAGAGGGAAAGAGAGAGAGAGGGAGGGTAGAGAGTCAGAACAGAGGGAAGAGGAGAGAGAGGGAGAGAGTCAGAACAGAGGGAAGAGAGAGGGGGAGGGTAGAGAGAACAGAGGAAAGAGAGAGTGGGTAGAGAGTCAGAACAGAGGGAAAGAGAGAGAGGGGAGGGTAGAGATTCAGAACGAGGGGAAAGGAGGAGAGAGAGGAGGGCGGAGAGTCAGGAACAGAGGGAAGAGAGAGGGGAGGTAGAGAGTCAGAACAGAGGGAAAGAGAGATGAGAGGGAGGGTAGAGAGTCAGAACAGAGGGAAAGAGAGAGAGGGAGGGTAGAGAGTCAGAACGGAGGGAAAGA
>NW_024058683.1:0-5000 GCF_016432855.1 Salvelinus namaycush
AGCTGGGTAACACACCTCTACATTCAGATTATTACATGTTTGTGTCTTTGACCTGTCCTGTTTGTGTTACATCAGATTTCTCAAATACTTTTTCATACGGTCTCCTGAATAAGACATCTCTCTCCCCCATTCCTCTCCTCTCTCCTCTCCTCTCCTCTTCTCCCCATCCCCCTCTCCTCCCCATCCCTCTTTTCTCTCCTCTCCTCTTTTCTCTCCTCTCCTCTTCTCCCCATCCCCCCCTCCTCTCTCCTCTCCTCTCCTCTTCTCCCCATCCCCCTCTCCTCCCCATCCCTCTTTTCTCTCCCTCCTCTCCCCATCCCCATCTCCCCCATCACTCTCTCTTCTCTCCAATCCCTCTTTTCTCCCTCTCCTCTTCTCCCATCCCTCTTCCCTCTCCCTCCTCTCCTTCCCCCTCTTCTCCCCATCCCTCTTTCCTCTCCCCTCCTCTCCCCTTCCCCCTCTCCTCCCCATCCCTCTTTTCTCTCCCCTCCTCTCCCCATCCCTCCCTTCTTACCTCTATTCATCCCTCTTCTCTCCATTCCCCCTCTCTCCTCTCCCAGAGATTCCAAGGACAGAGAGTAACTTTGAGCAGCATCTGATTGTGAAGGCTTTCCTACTGAAGTTCATGAACGCCTACGCCCCCATCTTCTATGTGGCTTTCTTCAAGGGACGGTACGTTAGGGGTTAGGGGTTGGGGTTAGGGGTTAGGGTTAGGGCCTACGCCCCCATCTTCTATGTGGCTTTCATCAAGGGACGGTACGTTAGGGGTTAGGGGTTAGGGTTAGGGGTTAGGGGTTGGGTTTAGTGATAGGGTTTGGGGTTGGGGTTGGGGTTGGGGGTTAGGGTTAGGGGTTAGGGTTAGGGGTTGGGGGTTAGGGGTTATGGCCTACGCCCCCAAATTCTATGTGGCTTTCTTTAAGGGACGGTACGACACAGACAGGGTTAGGGGTTAGAGTTAGGGTTAGGGGTTAGGGGTTAGGGCCTACGCCCCCAACTTCTATGTGGCTTTCTTTAAGGGACGGTACGACACAGACAGGGTTGAGGTTTAGATTAGGGTTAGGGGTTTGGGCGTTAGGCCTACGCCCCCAAACTTCTATGTCTCTTCTTTAAGGATGTACGACACAGACAGGTGGGGGTTAGGTTAAGGGGTTTAGGGTTAGGGTTAGGGGTTAGGGGTTAGGGCCTACGCCCCGCCCCCATCTTCTATGGCTTTCTTTAAGGGACGGTACGACACAGACAGGGTTAGGGTTAGGGTTAGGGGTTAGGGCCTACGCCCCCATCTTCTATGAGGTTTTCTTTAAGGGATGGTACGACACAGACAGGGTTAGGGGTTAGGGGTTAGGGGTTATGGCCTACGCCCCGCCCCCATCTTCTATGTGGCTTTCTTTAAGGGACGGTACGTTAGGGGTTAGGGGTTAGGGCCTACGCCCCCAACTTCTATGTCGCTTTCTTTAAGGGATGGTACGACACAGACAGGGTTAGGGGTTAGGGTTAGGGGTTAGGGCCTACGCCCCCAACTTCTATGTCGCTTTCTTTAAGGGATGGTACGACACAGACAGGGTTAGGGGTTAGGGTTAGGGGTTGGGAGTTAGTGGTTGGGGTTATGGGTATGCGACGCCACATATCAGAGCTTCTATGGGGCTTTCTTAAGGGACTACGTTAGGGGGTTAGGGGTTGGGGTTGGCGTTAGGGCCTACGCCCCAACTTCTAATTCGCCTTTCTTTAAGGATGGTACACCAGACAGGGTTAAGGGGTTAGGGGTTAGGTTGGGGTTAGGGTTGTGGTTGGGGATAGGTGATTAGATAGTTAGGGGTTAGGGCCTACGCCCCCATCTTCTATGTGGCTTTCTTTAAGGGACGGTACGTTAGGGGTTAGGGGTTGGGGTTAGGGTTTAGGGGTTGGGGTTAGGGGTTAGAGTTAGGGGTTAGGGCCTACGCCCCCATCTTCTATGTGGCTTTCTTTAAGGGACGGTACGACACAGACAGGGTTAGGGGTTAGGGGTTAGGGTTAGGGTTAGGGGTTAGGGCCTATGCCCCCATCTTCTATGTGGCTTTCTTTAAGGGACGGTACGACACAGACAGGGTTAGGGGTTAGGGGTTAGAGTTTAGCCACTGGGTTTTAGGGGTTAGGGTTTAGGGGTTAGGTTAGGTTTTAGGGTTAGGGGTTAGGGTTAGGGTTTAGGGTTAGGAGTTTTAGGGTTAGGGGGTTTAGGGTTAGGGGTTAGGGTTAGGGTTAGGGGTTAGGGGTTTAGGGTTAGGGGTTAGGGTTAGGGGTTTAGGGTTTAGGGTTTAGGGGTTTAGGGTTAGGGGTTAGGGGTTAGGGGTTTGAGGGTTAGGGTTGGGGGTTTAGGGCGTGTTAGGGGGTTAGGGTTAGGGGTTAGGGGTGGGGGTTACATGTGTATAGATGAATGACACTGGGGTTAGGGTTGGGTTTAGGGGTTATGGTTGTTGGGTTAGGGGTTAGGGTTAGGGTTTGGGTTTATGGGAGGGATTCGGTTAGGGGTTGGGTTTGGGCAATTAGGGTTATGGTTTTTGGGGGTAGGTTTAGGGTTAGGGGTTAGGGGTTTAGGGGTTGGGTTGGGGGTAGGGTTAACATGTGGGAGAGTGAATGACACTGGTTAGGGGGTTAGGGTTATGGGTTAGGGTTAGGGGGTTAGGGGTTAGGGTTAGGGTTAGGGGTTAGGGTTGGGGGTTAACATGTGGAGAGATGAATGACACTGGGTTAGGGGTTGGGTTTAGGGGTTTAGGGTGGGGTTGTTTGGGGTTAGGGGTTAGGGTTTAACATGTGGAGAGATGAATGACACTGGGGGGTTTTAAGGTTGGGGTTGGTTTTTAGGGGTTTAGGGGTTGGGGGTTAGGTTTAATGGGGTTAGGGTTGGGGGTTAGGGTTGGGGGTTAGGGTTAGTGGTTAGTGTTGGGGGTTAGGGGTTAGGTTTACAACGTGAGATGATGAATGACACTGTGTTTTTAAGTTGGGGTTAGGTTTAGGGGTTAGGGGTTGGGTTAGGTTTAGGAGTTAGGGTTGGTGGGTTATGGTTAGGGGTTACGGGTTGGGGGTTTAGGGGTGTTGGGGTTAGGTTTAGGGGTTAGGGTTGGGATTAGGGGTTAGGGTTGGGGGTTAGGGGTTAGGGGTTAACATGTGGAGAGATGAATGACACTGGGGTTTTAAGGTTGGGGTTAGGTTTAGGGGTTAGGGTTGGGGGTTATGTTATGGGTTAGGGTGGGGGTTAGGGTAGGGTTAACACATGAGAGATGATTGCACTGGGGTTTTAAAGGTTGGGTTAGGTTTAGGGGTTGGGGTTGGGTTAGGGTTGGGGTAGGGGTTCGTTTAGGGGTTCGGGTTGGAGTTAGTGGGTTGGGTTGGGGTTAGGTTTGGGGTTTCGGGGTTAGTGGTTTTGGGTTGGGGTTGGGGTTAAGGTTTAATGTTAGGTTGGGGGTTAGGATTAGTGGTTTAGGTTTTAGGGTTGGGTTTTAGGGGTTTGGGTTGGGGTTAGGGTTATGGTTAGGGTTAGGGGTTAGTGTTACTGGTTAAGGGTTAGAGGATAGGGTGGGTCTGTGTGTGTGGAGAGCCCCTGCAGCACTGTAAACAGACAGGACTCTACTCTGAGGAGGACCGTTTGATGAGACAGAACTGTAAACAGACAGGACTCTACTCTGAGGAGGACCATTTGATGAGACAGAACTGTAAACAGACAGGACTCTACTCTGAGGAGGACCATTTGATGAGACAGAACTGTAAACAGACAGGACTCTACTCTGAGGAGGACCATTTGATGAGACAGAACTGTAAACAGACAGGACTCTACTCTGAGGAGGACCATTTGATGAGACAGAACTGTTAACAGACAGGACTCTACTCTGAGGAGGACCGTTTGATGAGACAGAACTGTAAACAGACAGGACTCTACTCTGAGGAGGACCATTTGATGAGACAGAACTGTAAACAGACAGGACTCTACTCTGAGGAGGACCATTGATGAGCAGAACTGTAACAGACGGACTCTACTCTGAGGAGGCCATTTGATGCGACAGAAACTGTAAACGACAGGAACTCTACTCTAGGAGACAATTTGATAAGACAGAACTGTAAACAGACAGGACTCTACTCTGAGGAGGACCATTTGATGAGACAGAACTGTAAACAGACAGGACTCTACTCTGAGGAGAACCATTTGATGAGACCAAACACAGACACCCTGAATAGAACAGGTCTTTGACAGCCGTTAAGTAATTATACTCACCCTGCTGCGCCTGTGTGTGTGTGTGTGTGTGTGTGTGTGTGTGTGTGCCTGTGTGTGTGTGTGCCTGTGTGTGTGTGTGCCTGTGTGTGTGTGTGCCTGTGTGTGAGTGTTTGCCTGTGTGGTTGTGTGTGTGTGTGTGCCCGTGTGTGGTGTGTGTGTGGCGCCGTGTGTGTGTGTGCTCCTGTGTGTGTGTGTGTGTGTGTGCGTGTGTGTGTGTGTTTTGTTGTGTGTGTGTTTTGTGTGTGTGTGTGTGCCTGTGTGTGTGTGTGTGTGTGTGCCTGTGTGTGCCGCGCACTGTGTGTGTGCCTGGTGTGTGCCTGTGTGTGTGTTGTGTGTGTGTGTGTGTGGTGCCTGTGTGTGTGTTGTGTGTGTGTGTGTGTGTGTGTGGTTGTGTGTGTGTGCCGCGCTCTGTTGGGTGGTGTTGTGTGGGTTTGTGTGTGTGTGTGTGTGTGCGCGCCTGTGTGTGTGTGGTGTGTGTGTGTGTGTGTGTGTTTGTGCGCGCTGTGTGTGTGTGTGTTGTGTGTGTGTATGTGTGTGTTGACAGGTTTGCCATGCAGGCCGGGAGACTACGTCTATTTTTTCTAATGAATACCGATGGAGGAGGTGAGGGGATTGGGTGGGGGGGGGGGGGGGGGGGGGGTTGTTTGTGGGGTGTGTATGGTTGTGTGGGGGTTTGTGTTTGGGGGGGTGTATCTTTGGGGGGGAGGGGTGTTTAGGGGGTGTTTGCACGCTAATGTTTGTGTTTACACCTTACTGTCTG
>NW_024058683.1:7500-49591 GCF_016432855.1 Salvelinus namaycush
ACACCACACACCACACACACCACACACCACACACCACACCACACACACACACCACACACACACACACTGCCCGTTCCTCCTCTATATCTGGCATTATCAGATTCTGCTGAAGGACATTTTCTCTCCTGACTTTATGAGCCTAACATCAATATCAGGGATTTCTCTATTACTCTGTGCTGCTTCACTGGGGCTCGTAGTGGCTCATAGTGGCTCATTGTGGTTCATAGTGGCTCATAGTGGCTCGTAGTGGCTCGTAGTGGCTCATAGTGGCTCGTAGTGGCTCATAGTGGCTCGTAGTGGCTCATAGTGGCTCATAGTGGCTCATAGTGTCTTATTTAATATTTTAATGTTAGGACGTTCTCTTACTCTGTGCTGCTTCACTGGGGCTCGTAGTGGCTCATAGTTGCTCATAGTGGCTCGTAGTGGCTCATAGTGTCTTATTTAATATTTTAATATTAGGACGTTCTCTATTACTCTGTGCTGCTTCACTGGGGCTCATAGTGGCTCATAGTGGCTCATAGTGGCTCATAGTGGCTCATAGTGTCTTATTTAATATTTTAATATTAGGACGTTCTCTATTACTCTGTGCTGCTTCACTGGGGCTCATAGTGACTCATAGTGACTCATAGTGGCTCATAGTGGCTCATAGTGGCTCATAGTGTCTTATTTAATATTTTAATGTTAGGACGTTCTCTATTACTCTGTGCTGCTTCACTGGGGCTCATAGTGGTTCATAGTGGCGCATAGTGACTCATAGTGGCTCATAGTGGCGCATTGTTGTTCATAGTGGCTCATAGTGGTTCATAGTGGCGCATAGTGACTCATAGTGGCTCATAGTGGCGCATTGTTGTTCATAGTGGCTCATAGTGGTTCTTAGTGGCTCATAGTGGTTCTTAGTGGCTCATTGTTGTTCATAGTGGCTCATTGTTGTTCATTGTGGCTCATAGTGGCTCATAGTGTCTTATTGTTGTTCATAGTGGCTCATTGTTGTTCATTGTGGCTCATAGTGGCTCATAGTGTCTTATTAAATATTTGAATGTTAGGAAGTTCTCTTACTCTGTGCTGCTTCACTGGGGCTCATAGTGGCTCATGGTGGCTCATGGTGACTCATGGTGACTCATGGTGACTCATGGTGACTCATAGTGGCTCATAGTGGCTCATAGTGTCCTATAGTGTCTTGATGTCATCGAGTTTCATGGTTCCCTCTTTCTCTCTGACTCCATCTCTCCTTTTCTCTCCATCTCTCCTTCTCTCTCTCCCTCGTCAGTAAGTTGAAGAAGTTGATCCGAGCATGGAAGGATAAGGGGATTTCATTGGAGGAGAGAGAGGAGCAGCGTGCCAGACCTCCTCAACAGTGGAACCTGGACTACACCCTGGTCCCCTTTGAAGGACTGACCCCCGAGTACATGGAGATGAGTGAGTATATAGTAACAGTAGATAACAGAGGTGAGGAGGGACATACAGACATGTGTGGTTTACAGAGGTGAGGAAGTCAGGTAATTAACTAGACACCTGGACAGAGACCATACCACCCTGCCTCTCTCCCCCTGTTACCTGGACAGAGACCATACCACCCTGCCTCTCTCCCCCTGTTACCTGGACAGAGACCATACCACCCCCACCCCCCCCCCCCCACCCCCCCCCCCCCCCCCCCCCCCCCCCCCCCACCCCCCCCCCCCCCCCCCCCCCCCCCCCCCCCCCCCCCCCCCAAACCCCCGAACCCCCCCCCCCCCCCCCCCCCCCCCCCCCCAACCACCCCACCCCCCCCCCCCCCCACCCCCCCCCCCCCCCCCCCCCCCCCCCCCACCCCCCCCCCCCCCCCCCCCCCCCCCCACCCCCCCCCCACCCCCCCCCCCCCCCCCCCCCCCCCCCCCCCCCCCCCCCCCACCCCCCCCCCCCCCCCCCCCCCCCCCCCCCCCCCCCCCCCCCCCCCCCCCCCCCCCCCCCCCCCCCCCCCCCACCCCCCCCCCCCCCCACCCCCCACACCCCCCCCCCCCCCCCCCCCCCCCCCCCCCCCCCCCCCCCCCCCCCCCCCCCCCCCCCCCCCCACCCCCCCCCCCACCCCCCCCCCCCCCCCCCCCCCCCCCCCCCCCCCCCCCCCCCCCCCCCCCCCCCCCCCCCCCCCCCCCCCCCCCCCCCCCCCCCCCCCCCCCCCCCCCCCCCCCCCCCCCCCCCCCCCCACCCCCCCCCCCCCCCCCCCCCCCCCCCCCCCCCCCCCCCCCCCACCCCCCCCCCCCACCCCCCACACCCCCCCCCCGCCCCCCCCACCCCCCCCCCCCCCCGCCCCCCCCCCCCCCCCCCCCCCCCCCACCCCCCCCCCCCCCCCCCCCCCCCCCCCCCCCCCCCCCCCCCCCCCCCCCCCCCCCCCCCCTCACCCCCCCCCCCCCCCCCCCCCCCCCCCCCCGCCCCGCCCCCCCCCCCCCCCCCCCCCCCCCCCCCCAAACCAATAGACCACCCCCCCCCCCCCCACCCCCCCCCCCCCCCCCCCCCCCCCCCCCCCCGCCCCCCCCCCCCCCCCCCCCCCCCCCCCCCCCCCACACCCACCCCCCCCCCTATGCCTCTCTCTCTCTGTTACCTGGACAGAGACCATACCACCCTGCCTCTCTCTCTCTGTTACCTGGACGGAGACCATACCACTCTGCCTCTCTCTCTCTCTGTTACCTGGACAGAGACCATACCACCCTGCCTCTCTCCCCATGTTACCTGGACAGAGACCATACCACCCTGTTACCTGGACAGAGACCATACCACCCTGTTACCTGGACAGAGACCATACCTCTCTGCCTCTCTCTTAGGCTTGGTACACTTACAGCTCGTCTCTTGGCAGTAGTACTGTAGATTACTTTATCACTGTCCTCATCCAGTCCAGATGGCTAGCCATTCCAGATGTCGTTGTCTTTGTCCGTGTCCCTGTAGATATCTGTTTTTCCCTTCGTATAATTTCTGTATATATTTTTATATTTTTTAACCTCAGTTTTCACATGCTCTCCTGCCAAACTGCCTCAACCAATGTGTATGGATCTGCTATTTTCATTACTTCAGAACCGGAACCCCCACAGAATCTAGCCAGCCTAACTAGCTACTAGCTAGTAGTCGCTAGCCAATGCTAGCGGTCATCAGCTATCCTTAGCCTGGTCAACTCCTGCCAGTCTGCACAGCGGGATTCAACCCAGAGCGTATCGGACTTCTTCTCTACCACATCTCCTGTTTCCTACCGCAAGCTATGAACCTTTTCACCTGGATCATCGCAGCTACCTAGCTGCTATCCGAGTGGCTACCGCCTGGCTAACGTCTCTGTCCCGAAGCAAGAACCAATTAGCCTGGAGCTAGCTAGCTGCTATCCGAGTGGCTACTGCCTGGACAACCAGTTCTTATAGCCTTTAGCCGTACCCTTATCCTACTCCTCCACTGTTCCTCTGGTGATGTAGAGGTTAATCCAGGATCTGCAGTGACTAGCTCCACCCCCATTTCCCCAGGCACTCTCATGTGTTGACTTCTATAACCGTAAAAGCCTTGGTTTCATGCATGTTAACATTAGAAGCCTCCTCCCTAGTTTGTTTTACTCACTGCTTTTAGCACACTCTACTCTGCCAACCCAGATGTCGTGTCTGAATCCTTGCTTAGGAAGGCCAACGAAAACCCGGAACATTTCTATACCTAACTATAACATTTCCGACAAGATAGAACTGCACAAAGGGGCGGAGTTGCAATCTACTGCGAGAGCGTATGCAAGTTCTGTCATACTGTCCAGTCTGTGCCAACAATTCAAAGCTCTACTTCTAAAAGTCCCAGCTTGCCAGAAACAGTCTCTCACCATTGCCGCTTGTTATAGACAACTTCTCTGCCCCCAGCTGTGCCCTGGACACCATATATGTGATTGATTGCCCCCTCTGATCTTCAGAGCTCGTACTGTTAGGTGAACCTAAACTGGGACTGCTTTAACACCCGGCCGTCCTACATCTAAGAAGCTAGATGCCCTCAATCTCACCGACAAAATTATCAATGAACCTACTAGGTACAAACGCCCAAATTTGTAAACACGTGGCCATCCTCATAATATCATCCTGACCACCTTCCCTCTATACACCTCTGCTGTCTTCAACCAGGATCTCAGCGTTCACTGCCTCATTGCCTGCATCCGTAATGGGTCTGCAGTCAAACGACCACCCCTCATCACTGTCAAATGCTCCCTAAAACACTTCAGCGAGCAGGCCTTTCTAATCGACCTTGCCCGGGTATCCTGGAAGGATATTGACCTCATTCCGTCAGTAGAGGATGCCTGGTTATTCTTTAAAAGTGATTTCCTCACCATCTTAAATGAGCATGCCCCATTCAAAAAATGTAGAACTAAGAATAGATGTGTCCCTTGGTTCACTCCAGACCTGACTGTCTTTGACCAGCACCGATAAATCCACGATAATTGAGAATTTCAATAAGCATTTTTCTACGGCTGGCCATGCTTTCCACCTGGCTACCCCTACCCCGGTCAACAGCCCTGCACCCCCACAGCAACTTGCCCAAACCTCCCCCATTTCTCCTTAACCCAAATCCAGATAGCTGATGTTCTGAAAGAGTTGCACAATCTGGACCCCTACAAATCAGCTGGGCTAGACAATCTGGACCCTTTCTTTCTAAAATTATCCACCGCAATTGTTGCAACCCCTATTACTAGCCTGTTCAACCTCTTTCTTGTATCGTCTGAGATCCCCAAGGACTGGAAAGCTGCCGCGGTCATCCCCCTCTTCAAAGGGGGATACTTCTGGCCCTTCTTTGGACACTGTGTTAACTAACCTCCAGACTAGCATCAATGCCATACAACTCTCCTTCTGTGGCCTCCAACTGCTCTTAAATGCAAGTAAAACTAAATGCATACTCTTCAACCTATCGCTGCCTGCCCGTCCAGCATTACTACTCTGGACTGTTCTGACTTAGAATATGTGGACACTTACAAATACCTAGGTCTCTGGTTAGACTGTAAACTCTCCTTCCAGACTCACATTAAGCATCTGCTATCCTGAACTCAGGGTGGGTCCCCTGCTAGGTCCTAAACTCAGGGTGGGTCCCCTGCTAGGTCCTGAACTCAGAGTGGGTCCCCTGCTAGGTCCTGAACTCAGGGTGGGTCCCCTGCTAGGTCCTGAACTCAGGGTGGGTCCCCTGCTAGGTCCTGAACTCAGGGTGGGTCCCCTGCTAGGTCCCGAACTCAGGGTGGGTCTCCTGCTAGGTCCTGAACTCAGGGTGGGTCCTCTACCCTCCAGCTGTTTGTTGGTGTGTTTATCAACAGCTGGTGTATGTCTGGAACACCCTGCCCTCCAGCTGTTTGTTGTTGTGTTGCAGAGGACTACCAGATAAGATAATGACTTGTTCCAGACACTTCCTCATGTTGTTCCTCTCAGCTAACACTTTGTGTGTGTTCTCTCCCCAGTTATCCAGTTTGGTTTTGTGTCTCTGTTTGTCGCGTCGTTCCCTCTGGCTCCTCTCTTCGCTCTCCTCAACAACGTGATCGAGATCCGCCTCGATGCCAAGAAGTTTGTCACCGAGCTGCGACGACCGGACGCTGTCCAAGCCAAAGACATCGGTAACACGCCCTCTCCGCAAAGACGCACACATGTCCACACACAGATCCACACCCCTCCACTCTTCTCTCACAACTGTGTTTTCTCTCTCTGTAGGAATCTGGTACAACATCCTGAGTGGAATGGGAAAGTTCTCTGTCATTATAAATGTAAGTGATAACATTGGAGCGCACACACACATTCTGAGAACACACTCTGATGCAATAAAGGAAAGATTCACCCATTTATTATGTTATATTGTTGTTGTGCATTTTATCGTTTCCCGGGGTCATTTAATGTTTTCATGTGTATCTGAGCTATTGCCGTTCAAGCAGGCAGAAATCCGTCTGGTATGAACTAGCCCTGTGATAGTCAGTCACTACACTGGAAGTTAATATGAAGTAGCACTGTGATAGTCAGTCACTACACTGGAAGTTAACATGAAGTAGCCCTGTGATAGTCACTACACTGGAAGTTAATATGAAGTAGCACTGTGATAGTCACTACACTGGAAGTTAATATGAAGTAGCCCTGTGATAGTCACTACACTGGAAGTTAATATGAAGTAGCCCTGTGATAGTCACTACACTGGAAGTTAATATGAAGTAGCACTGTGATAGTCACTACACTGGAAGTTAATATGAAGTAGCACTGTGATAGTCACTACACTGGAAGTTAATATGAAGTAGCACTGTGATAGTCACTACACTGGAAGTTAATATGAAGTAGCACTGTGATAGTCAGTCACTACACTGGAAGTTAATATGAAGTAGCCCTGTGATAGTCACTACACTGGAAGTTAATATGAAGTAGCACTGTGATAGTCACTACACTGGAAGTTAATATGAAGTAGCCCTGTGATAGTCACTACACTGGAAGTTAATATGAAGTAGCCCTGTGATAGTCACTACACTGGAAGTTAATATGAAGTAGCACTGTGATAGTCACTACACTGGAAGTTAATATGAAGTAGCACTGTGATAGTCACTACACTGGAAGTTAATATGAAGTAGCACTGTGATAGTCACTACACTGGAAGTTAATATGAAGTAGCACTGTGATAGTCAGTCACTACACTGGAAGTTAATATGAAGTAGCCCTGTGATAGTCACTACACTGGAAGTTAATATGAAGTAGCACTGTGATAGTCAGTCACTACACTGGAAGTTAATATGAAGTAGCACTGTGATAGTCAGTCACTACACTGGAAGTTAATATGAAGTAGCACTGTGATAGTCACTACACTGGAAGTTAATATGAAGTAGCCCTGTGATAGTCACTACACTGGAAGTTAATATGAAGTAGCCCTGTGATAGTCACTACACTGGAAGTTAATATGAAGTAGCACTGTGATAGTCACTACACTGGAAGTTAATATGAAGTAGCACTGTGATAGTCACTACACTGGAAGTTAATATGAAGTAGCCCTGTGATAGTCACTACACTGGAAGTTAATATGAAGTAGCACTGTGATAGTCAGTCACTACACTGGAAGTTAATATGAAGTAGCACTGTGATAGTCACTACACTGATGTGCTATACTCCTCAGTGCCATTGGAGGAATCCCGGAACATATTCCCGTCTGTGCTAGAAAAACTGTAGCTTAGCATCTGCATCATCTGACCTCTTCTTTATTGACCGAGTCAGTGGTACTTCCTGCTTCAGTTTTTGTTTGTAAGCAGGAATCAGGAGGATGGAATTATGGTCAGACTTGCCAAATGTGTGGTCTACAGCTTATCATGAGATACTCTACTTCATGCGAGCAAAATCTAGAGACTTCTTTAGATTTCGTGCACCAGCTGTTGTTTAAAAATGTACACAGACCGCCCCCCCCCTCGTCTTACCGGAGTGTGGTGTTCTATCTAGCCGGTGCAGCGCATTGAGCCAGTTGATTATTATCCATGTCGACATTCAGCCACGATTCGGTGAAACATAAGATATTACCGTTTTTGATGTCCCGTTGGTAGGATATTCGTGATCTCATCTAATTTATTGTCCAATGATTGTACGTTGGCAAGTAATATTGTTGGTAAAGGCAGATTTCCCACTCGCTGTCGGCGGATCCTTTACAAGGCACCCTGCCCTGTGTCCTCTATACCTGCGTCCCTTTCTCTGACGGGGATGTCGGCCTTGTCGGGTGTCTGAAGTACATCCTGTGCGTCCTGCTTGTTGTATAAAACATCTCAGTCTAATCCGAGGTGAGTGATCGCTGTCCTGATATCCAGAAGCTCTTAGTCTAATCCGAGGTGAGTGATCGCTGTCCTGATATCCAGAAGCTCTTAGTCTAATCCGAGGTGAGTGATCGCTGTCCTGATATCCAGAAGCTCTTAGTCTAATCCGAGGTGAGTGATCGCTGTCCTGATATCCAGAAGCTCTTAGTCTAATCCGAGGTGAGTGATCGCTGTCCTGATATCCAGAAGCTCTTAGTCTAATCCGAGGTGAGTGATCGCTGTCCTGATATCCAGAAGCTCTTCGTCTAATCCGAGGTGAGTGATCGCTGTCCTGATATCCAGAAGCTCTTAGTCTAATCCGAGGTGAGTGATCGCTGTCCTGATATCCAGAAGCTCTTCGTCTAATCCGAGGTGAGTGATCGCTGTCCTGATATCCAGAAGCTCTTCGTCTAATCCGAGGTGAGTGATCGCTGTCCTGATATCCAGAAGCTCTTCGTCTAATCCGAGGTGAGTGATCGCTGTCCTGATATCCAGAAGCTCTTCGTCTAATCCGAGGTGAGTGATCGCTGTCCTGATATCCAGAAGCTCTTCGTCTAATCCGAGGTGAGTGATCGCTGTCCTGATATCCAGAAGCTCTTCGTCTAATCCGAGGTGAGTGATCGCTGTCCTGATATCCAGAAGCTCTCAGTCTAATCCGAGGTGAGTGATCGCTGTCCTGATATCCAGAAGCTCTCAGTCTAATCCGAGGTGAGTGATCGCTGTCCTGATATCCAGAAGCTCTCAGTCTAATCCGAGGTGAGTGATCGCTGTCCTGATATCCAGAAGCTCTCAGTCTAATCCGAGGTGAGTGATCGCTGTCCTGATATCCAGAAGCTCTCAGTCTAATCCGAGGTGAGTGATCGCTGTCCTGATATCCAGAAGCTCTCAGTCTAATCCGAGGTGAGTGATCGCTGTCCTGATATCCAGAAGCTCCTTTTTTGCTGTAAGATACTATTGCAGAAACATTATGTACAAAATAAGTTACAAATAATGTGAAACAAAACATAATAGCGCAGTTGGTTGGACGCCATTAAAACTGCTGCCAGTCCTTCCCGCGTCGCCTTCCCGCGCCATCTTCCCGCGCCATCTTCCCGTGCCATCTTCCCGCGCCATCTCCTCACTCGGGAGCCCATTAGCCTCGATCTCAGTGTACAGTCATGGCCAAAAGATTTTAGAATGACAAATATTAATTTTCACCAAGTTTGCTGCTTCAGTATCTTTAGATATTTTTGTCAGATGTTACTATGGAATACTGAAGTATAATTACAAGCGTTTCATAATTGTTAAAGGCTTTTATTGACAATTACATGAAGTTGATGCAAAGAGTCAATATTTGCAGTGTTGACACTTCTTTTTCAAGATCTCTGCAATCCGCCCTGGCATGCTGTCAATTAACTTCTGGGCCACATCCTAACTTTTTACTACCTTGTTTCAAAATAACCAAATCAGACCATAGAAATGTTGAGGGAATGATTTGTAGAAACACTTCCTCTGATGCTATTGAAACCAGTTGGGGCCTGAGGGCACACAGTGTGTTGTGAAATCTGTGAATGTATTGTAACGTTTTAAAATGGTATAAACTGCCTTAATTTTGCTGGACCCCAGGAAGAGTAGCTGCTGCTTTGGCAGGATAATAATGGGGATCCATAATAAATACAAATACCAGCATTTCTATCATGTTCTATTGGTTTCCAAATCAACTTTCTTTCATTGTCCAGCAGCCAAAGACAATATCCTGGTTATATCATCAACCCATGAGAGTTGTTGCATCTTTAGATCTCCAATAACAACCCATGATAGTTGTTGTATCTTTAGATCTCCCCTAACAACCCATGATAGTTGTTGATTATCCTGGTCATATCAACCCATGATAGTTGTTGCATCTTTAGATCTCCCCTAACAACCCATGATAGTTGTTGCATCTTTAGATCTCCCCTAACAACCCATGATAGTTGTTGTATCTTTAGTTCTCCCCTAACAACCCATGATAGTTGTTGCATCTTTAGATCTCCCCTAACAACCCATGATAGTTGTTGTATCTGTAGATCTCCCCTAACAACCCATGATAGTTGTTGTATCTTTAGATCTCCCCTAACAACCCATGATAGTTGTTGCATCTTTAGATCTCCCCTAACAACCCATGATAGTTGTTGTATCTTTAGATCTCCCCTAACAACCCATGGTAGTTGTTGTATCTTTAGATCTCCCCTAACAACCCATGATAGTTGTTGCATCTTTAGATCTCCCCTAACAACCCATGATAGTTGTTGCATCTTTAGATCTCCCCTAACAACCCATGATAGTTGTTGTATCTTTAGATCTCCCCTAACAACCCATGATAGTTGTTGCATCTTTAGATCTCCCCTAACAACCCATGATGGTTGTTGCATCTTTAGATCTCCCCTAACAACCCATGATAGTTGTTGTATCTTTAGATCTCCCCTAACAACCCATGATAGTTGTTGTATCTTTAGATCTCCCCTAACAACCCATGATAGTTGTTGTATCTTTAGATCTCCCCTAACAACCCATGATAGTTGTTGCATCTTTAGTTCTCCCCTAACAACCCATGATAGTTGTTGCATCTTTAGATCTCCCCTAACAACCCATGATAGTTGTTGTATCTTTAGATCTCCCCTAACAACCCATGATAGTTGTTGCATCTTTAGATCTCCCCTAACAACCCATGATAGTTGTTGTATCTTTAGATCTCCCCTAACAACCCATGATAGTTGTTGCATCTTTAGATCTCCCCTAACAACCCATGATAGTTGTTGTATCTGTAGATCTCCCCTAACAACCCATGATAGTTGTTGTATCTTTAGATCTCCCCTAACAACCCATGATAGTTGTTGTATCTTTAGTTCTCCCCTAACAACCCATGATAGTTGTTGCATCTTTAGATCTCCCCTAACAACCCATGATAGTTGTTGATTATCCTGGTCATATCAGCAACCCATGATAGTTGTTGCATCTTTAGATCAACCAAAAACTTATTTGGCAGTGGGGGAACATAAAAGGAGGAACTGAGTCACTGTTGTGCAAAGCCACATAAAGCCAGTAGCTGCCTGGTGCTTTACAGTGGGGACATTTTTACCAGTCAATACAACTAATCATGGTATATTATTGGGAGGGTCACATTGACCAGGGACCAGTTTCCCCAAAGCATCTTAAGGCTAAGTTTATCGGTAGATCCATAGGAGCATCGCTTCATGACCCTGCATTAATTCATGCCCCTCTGAATTCATTTGTTGTGGAACAAAGGAGAATGAACCCTTCATGGATTTGACAGTATTACAGAATTTAGCTGGGTTTCCTTTACAATCCGCAGGAGCAGTTACATAATAATCAGATTTAGCCTTTCTGATTTGTCTTACATAATGATTCCTCAGTTGCTTTAAAGCTTGCCAGTCCAGGTCTAAGCTTGTGTTCCTGGCCTTGACCCAAGCACCGTCTCTTGTATGATTAACTTCTCAGAATTCCGGAGTGTACCAGGCATCTACTGTTAACCCTTCATTTCTTAAAGGGAGCATAATTATCCACAAAAGTATTGAAGACATCTGCAAAAAGGCTGAAAGCTACATCAGTTTAATGGATAGCAGAGATACAATCCAGATCACTAACAAAAAGATCATGTAAAAATGCCTGTTGACTGAAGATTTTAAAATTCCTCTTTGTGATGACACGAGGCTTCGATTTTGGTATCATCCCATCTCTAACACAAACAACTGGGCAATGGTCACTCATATCTAATACATATTCCTCTGGTTTATTCGTTAAAATTAGATCAATCAGAGTTGACTTTGCAGGATCTGTAGGCTTAGTCACCTGCTGGGTTAGGTTTAGATTATTACACGTCGTTTAGATTGTCTGAATCCTGCATTTCCCCCGATCATAATTTATGTCACCCAGGATAATAACTTCTGATGTAATAAAAGAAGACGACAAACTTGTTAACTCCTCGAGTTCCCAAAGCCTAGGGAGGACGGTAGAACCCTATAACAATTATGGATACATTTTTCCCCAAACAAATGTAGCATTTTAACTAATAGCACCGGGTGAGCAGACCACAGTGGGCTTCTCGTTTGAGTTAACATTAGCATATCTAAGAGTTGAGTTCAAACGAATGGGTAAACGATTATAACTGACAACAACCCTGGCAGTATAGACAACAGTTTGACAATAATGCTTAGAAAGTATGAGAGGTGTTAACTGAGCAGTTTATCATTTATTTTATGTAACCTTTATTTAACTAGGCAAGTCGGTTAAGAACAAATTCTTATTTTACAACGACGGCCTACCCCGGCCAAACCCGCCGCTAACCCGGACGATGCTGGACCAATTGTGCGCCTCCCTATGGGACTCCCGATCACGTCTGGTTGTGATACAGCCCAGGATCGACCCAGGGTCTGTAGTGACGCTTTTAGCACTGAGATGCAGTGCCTTAGACCGCTGCGCCACTCAGGAGCGGTGCTTGGACTGTCTCTTAGTCAATATCTTAACGCGGCCTTGAAATGTGACGAGAGGCTCCTAGATGGTTCGGGTGGAGTCCATCTCTGTAGAGCATATTTTGCTTCCAAGAAGTGTCGCAATTCTCAAAAGTTATGCCAACAGAGTGGCAGTAGTCTTTAAGCCAGATGTGATGTGCTAAGAGGCTGGTGAACATTCTGCAGCCATGTGAACATTCTCCAGCCTGGTGAACATTCTGCAGCCCGGTGAACATTCTGCAGCCCGGTGAACATTCTGCAGCCATGTGAACATTCTGCAGCCTGGTGAACATTCTCCAGCCTGGTGAACATTCTGCAGCCTGGTGAACATTCTGCAGCCTGGTGAACATTCTGCAGCCTGGTGAACATTCTGCAGCCTGGTGAACATTCTGCAGCCTGGTGAACATTCTGCAGCCTGGTGAACATTCTGCAGCCTGGTGAACATTCTGCAGCCTGGTGAACATTCTGCAGCCTGGTGAACATTCTGCAGCCTGGTGAACATTCTCCAGCCCGGTGAACATTCTGCAGCCATGTGAACATTCTGCAGCCTGGTGAACATTCTGCAGCCTGGTAAACATTCTGCAGCCTGGTGAACATTCTGCAGCCCGGTGAACATTCTGCAGCCATGTGAACATTCTGCAGCCTGGTGAACATTCTAAAGCCTGGTGAACATTCTCCAGCCTGGTGAACATTCTGCAGCCTGGTGAACATTCTGCAGCCTGGTGAACATTCTCCAGCCCGGTGAACATTCTGCAGCCATGTGAACATTCTGCAGCCTGGTGAACATTCTCCAGCCTGGTGAACATTCTGCAGCCCGGTGAACATTCTGCAGCCCGGTGAACATTCTGCAGCCATGTGAACATTCTCCAGCCTGGTGAACATTCTCCAGCCTGGTGAACATTCTGCAGCCTGGTGAACATTCTCCAGCCTGGTGAACATTCTCCAGCCTGGTGAACATTCTGCAGCCCGGTGAACATTCTGCAGCCATGTGAACATTCTGCAGCCTGGTGAACATTCTGCAGCCTGGTGAACATTCTGCAGCCTGGTGAACATTCTGCAGCCTGGTGAACATTCTGCAGCCATGTGAACATTCTGCAGCCTGGTGAACATTCTCCAGCCTGGTGAACATTCTGCAGCCTGGTGAACATTCTGCAGCCTGGTGAACATTCTGCAGCCTGGTGAACATTCTGCAGCCTGGTGAACATTCTCCAGCCTGGTGAACATTCTGCAGCCTGGTGAACATTCTGCAGCCTGGTGAACATTCTCCAGCCCGGTGAACATTCTGCAGCCATGTGAACATTCTGCAGCCTGGTGAACATTCTGCAGCCTGGTGAACATTCTGCAGCCTGGTGAACATTCTGCAGCCCGGTGAACATTCTGCAGCCATGTGAACATTCTGCAGCCTGGTGAACATTCTCCAGCCTGGTGAACATTCTGCAGCCTGGTGAACATTCTGCAGCCCGGTGAACATTCTGCAGCCATGTGAACATTCTGCAGCCTGGTGAACATTCTCCAGCCTGGTGAACATTCTCCAGCCTGGTGAACATTCTGCAGCCTGGTGAACATTCTGCAGCCTGGTGAACATTCTGCAGCCTGGTGAACATTCTGCAGCCTGGTGAACATTCTGCAGCCTGGTGAACATTCTGCAGCCTGGTGAACATTCTGCAGCCTGGTGAACATTCTGCAGCCTGGTGAACATTCTCCAGCCTGGTGAACATTCTGCAGCCTGGTGAACATTCTGCAGCCTGGTGAACATTCTCCAGCCCGGTGAACATTCTGCAGCCATGTGAACATTCTGCAGCCCGGTGAACATTCTGCAGCCCGGTGAACATTCTGCAGCCCGGTGAACATTCTGCAGCCCGGTGAACATTCTGCAGCCATGTGAACATTCTGCAGCCTGGTGAACATTCTCCAGCCTGGTGAACATTCTCCATCCTGGTGAACATTCTCCAGCCTGGTGAACATTCTCCAGCCTGGTGAACATTCTGCAGCCCGGTGAACATTCTCCAGCCCGGTGAACATTCTCCAGCCCGGTGAACATTCTGCAGCCATGTGAACATTCTGCAGCCTGGTGAACATTCTCCAGCCTGGTGAACATTCTGCAGCCCGGTGAACATTCTGCAGCCATGTGAACATTCTGCAGCCTGGTGAACATTCTCCAGCCTGGTGAACATTCTCCAGCCTGGTGAACATTCTGCAGTCTGGTGAACATTCTGCAGCCCGGTGAACATTCTGCAGCCCGGTGAACATTCTGCAGCCATGTGAACATTCTGCAGCCTGGTGAACATTCTGCAGCCTGGTGAACATTCTGCAGCCTGGTGAACATTCTGCAGCCTGGTGAACATTCTGCAGCCTGGTGAACATTCTGCAGCCTGGTGAACATTCTGCAGCCTGGTGAACATTCTCCAGCCATGTGAACATTCTGCAGCCATGTGAACATTCTGCAGCCTGGTGAACATTCTGCAGCCTGGTGAACATTCTCCAGCCATGTGAACATTCTGCAGCCATGTGAACATTCTCCAGCCTGGTGAACATTCTGCAGCCTGGTGAACATTCTCCAGACATGTGAACATTCTCCAGACATGTGAACATTCTGCAGACTGGTGAACATTCTGCAGCCATGTGAACATTCTGCAGACTGGTGAACATTCTGCAGCCTGGTGAACATTCTGCAGCCTGGTGAACATTCTGCAGCCTGGTGAACATTCTGCAGCCATGTGAACATTCTGCAGCCTGGTGAACATTCTGCAGCCATGTGAACGTTCTCCAGCCATGTGAACGTTCTCCAGCCATGTGAACGTTCTCCAGCCATGTGAACGTTCTCCAGCCATGTGAACGTTCTCCAGCCATGTGAACGTTCTCCAGCCATGTGAACGTTCTGCAGCCTGGTGAACATTCTGCTGCCTGGTGAACATTCTGCAGCCTGGTGAACATTCTGCAGCCATGTGAACATTCTGCAGCCATGTGAACATTCTGCAGCCTCACAGAAGGTTCACTAGGCTCTTAGAACTTAATATCTCTATTAAAGCCCAGTGACGGGAACGGGGCCAGAGATAACCGGCTGCTTCTCAGAGCCTTTTAGGGTGTTGCTCATCCTAGATCCTAACTCCTGATCCAGCCAGACATCATCCTCAAATCATCCTGTAAATGGATCAACCAGAAAATCCCCCAAATATTTAGTGCTACATGAGATAATGTCCTCTGTAATATGACTCTCTGTTTGATGTGATGAGATAATGTCCTCTGTAATGTCTCTCTGTTTGACGTGATGAGATAATGTCCTCTGTAATATCTCTCTGTTTGACGTGATGAGATAATGTCCTCTGTAATATGACTCTCTGTTTGACGTGATGAGATAATGTCCTCTGTAATGTCTCTCTGTTTGATGTGATGAGATAATGTCCTCTGTAATATGACTCTCTGTTTGACGTGATGAGATAATGTCCTCTGTAATATCTCTCTGTTTGACGTGATGAGATAATGTCCTCTGTAATATGACTCTCTGTTTGACGTGATGAGATAATGTCCTCTGTAATGTCTCTCTGTTTGATGTGATGAGATAATGTCCTCTGTAATGTCTCTCTGTTTGATGTGATGAGATAATGTCCTCTGTAATATCTCTCTGTTTGATGTGATGAGATAATGTCCTCTGTAATATCTCTCTGTTTGATGTGATGAGATAATGTCCTCTGTAATGTCTCTCTGTTTGACGTGATGAGATAATGTCCTCTGTAATGTCTCCCTGTTTGACATGATGAGATAATGTCCTCTGTAATGTCTCTCTGTTTGACGTGATGAGATAATGTCCTCTGTAATGTCTCTCTGTTTGACGTGATGAGATAATGTCCTCTGTAATGTCTCTCTGTTTGACGTGATGAGATAATGTCCTCTGTAATGTCTCTCTGTTTGATGTGATGAGATAATGTCCTCTGTAATGTCTCTCTGTTTGACGTGATGAGATAATGTCCTCTGTAATGTCTCTCTGTTTGACGTGATGAGATAATGTCCTCTGTAATGTCTCTCTGTTTGATGTGATGAGATAATGTCCTCTGTAATATCTCTCTGTTTGACGTGATGAGATAATGTCCTCTGTAATGTCTCTCTGTTTGACGTGATGAGATAATGTCCTCTGTAATGTCTCTCTGTTTGACGTGATGAGATAATGTCCTATGTAATGTCTCTCTGTTTGACGTGATGAGATAATGTCCTCTGTAATGTCTCTCTGTTTGACGTGATGAGATAATGTCCTCTGTAATGTCTCTCTGTTTGACGTGATGAGATAATGTCCTCTGTAATATCTCTCTGTTTGACGTGATGAGATAATGTCCTCTGTAATGTCTCTCTGTTTGACGTGATGAGATAATGTCCTCTGTAATGTCTCTCTGTTTGATGTGATGAGATAATGTCCTCTGTAATATGACTCTCTGTTTGATGTGATGAGATAATGTCCTCTGTAATGTCTCTCTGTTTGATGTGATGAGATAATGTCCTCTGTAATATCTCTGTTTGACGTGATGAGATAATGTCCTCTGTAATGTCTCTCTGTTTGACGTGATGAGATAATGTCCTCTGTAATGTCTCTCTGTTTGATGTGATGAGATAATGTCCTCTGTAATGTCTCTCTGTTTGACGTGATGAGATAATGTCCTCTGTAATGTCTCTCTGTTTGACGTGATGAGATAATGTCCTCTGTAATGTCTCTCTGTTTGACGTGATGAGATAATGTCCTCTGTAATGTCTCTCTGTTTGACGTGATGAGATAATGTCCTCTGTAATATCTCTCTGTTTGACGTGATGAGATAATGTCCTCTGTAATATCTCTCTGTTTGACGTGATGAGATAATGTCCTCTGTAATGTCTCTCTGTTTGACGTGATGAGATAATGTCCTCTGTAATGTCTCTCTGTTTGACGTGATGAGATAATGTCCTATGTAATGTCTCTCTGTTTGACGTGATGAGATAATGTCCTCTGTAATGTCTCTCTGTTTGACGTGATGAGATAATGTCCTCTGTAATGTCTCTCTGTTTGACGTGATGAGATAATGTCCTCTGTAATATCTCTCTGTTTGACGTGATGAGATAATGTCCTCTGTAATGTCTCTCTGTTTGACGTGATGAGATAATGTCCTCTGTAATGTCTCTCTGTTTGATGTGATGAGATAATGTCCTCTGTAATATGACTCTCTGTTTGATGTGATGAGATAATGTCCTCTGTAATGTCTCTCTGTTTGACGTGATGAGATAATGTCCTCTGTAATGTCTCTCTGTTTGACGTGATGAGATAATGTCCTCTGTAATGTCTCTCTGTTTGACGTGATGAGATAATGTCCTCTGTAATGTCTCTCTGTTTGACGTGATGAGATAATGTCCTCTGTAATGTCTCTCTGTTTGATGTGATGAGATAATGTCCTCTGTAATGTCTCTCTGTTTGACGTGATGAGATAATGTGTAGTAATGGAGACTGGAGGGATATTCAGTCAGAATAATAATGTTGGCTTTATGTTTCATGTGGATTGTTTTGCAGCTGTAAACCTTAAAACAACAGTGTGTGATGTCACGGGCTGTAAGCCCTGGCAGTTTAATATAGAGCAGATTTATATGATCATGTCAGGGAGAGACCGTAAGACCTTATCTGCCTTCAGGGACCAGCTTCTCCCTGGGAACCACCTCCACACACCACACACACATATACATGTGTGTGTATATAGCCTGTATCTTGATAGCATTTACACCTGTTAGCATGTGTAGGTGGTTCCCAGGGAGACTAACACGGCTGACAGGCTACATGCTAACAGGCTTAAATGCTATCAGGATACATGCTAGAAGGCTATATATATATATATATATATATATATATATATATATATATATATATATATATATATATATATACACACAAACAACCCCTGACAGAACCCATCTGGATTCTCTGGAGTTAGTTTTCATTATGACCGAGGTTGTCATGGAGATGATGTAACTGTCACTGTAAACATGTTACAGTGGTGTGGAGGTTGTCATGGTGATGTTATTCCAGGCTTTTTAATAGAGAGGTGTTAATGACTGGGTTGGCTATTTGTTGCTCTGTAGCAATGATGCTGCCACTAACCTGGCTAGCAGGCTACATGCTTTCAGGCTACATGCTAACAAGCAACATGCTAACAGGCTAAGAAGCTAACCTGCTAACAGGCTACATGCTAACAGGCGTAAATGCTCACAGGATACAGGCTACATGTTAACAGGCTACATGCTAACAGGCTTAAATGCTCACAGGATACAGGCTACATGTAAACAGGCTACATGCTAACAGGCTTAAATGCTCACAGGATACAGGCTACATGTTAACAGGCTACATGCTAATGTAACGGATGTGAAATGGCTAGCTAGTTAGCGGGTACGCGCTACTAGCATTTCAATCAGTTACGTCACTTGCTCTGAGACTTAAGTAGGGTTTCCCCTTGCTCTGCAAGAGCCATGCTCACAGGATACAGGCTACATGTTAACAGGTTACATGCTAACAGGCTACCTAAAAGTCCTATGAACTCATGGATACCATTTTTATTTCTCTGCATGCAGTTTGGAGGTCATTGAAGTTAGCATCTCGTTAGCTTAGCACAATTGCTGGAACTACTCCAAAGCTTGGGTGGTTGGTCATTTATAGTCTTACAAAGCTATACATAGTAATCAATATTTTATAAAGTCGTACATTTTACTGGTAATTATAAAAAAGAGATTCTATCCACTTCCTCATTTTGTCCCGAGGCTCCCGAGTGGCGCAGCGGTCTAAGGCACTGCATCTTAGTGCTAAAGGTGTCACAACAGACCCTGGTTCGATTCCAGGTTGTATCACAGCGGTCTAAGGCACTGCATCTCAGTGCTAGAGGAGTCACAACAGACCCTGGTTCAGCGGTCTAAGGCACTGCATCTCAGTGCTAGAGGAGTCACAACAGACCCTGGTTCAGCGGTCTAAGGCACTGCATCTCAGTGCTAGAGGAGTCACTACAGACCCTGGTTCAGCGGTCTAAGGCACTGCATCTCAGTGCTAGAGGAGTCACAACAGACCCTGGTTCAGCGGTCTAAGGCACTGCATCTCAGTGCTAGAGGAGTCACAACAGACCCTGGTTCAGCGGTCTAAGGCACTGCATCT
The DNA here is from genome assembly GCF_016432855.1 of Salvelinus namaycush. Taxonomy (NCBI): domain Eukaryota; kingdom Metazoa; phylum Chordata; class Actinopteri; order Salmoniformes; family Salmonidae; genus Salvelinus; species Salvelinus namaycush. The sequence goes on from NW_024058683.1 coordinate 26,894, forward strand.
CAGTGCTAGAGGAGTCACGACAGACCCTGGTTCAGCGGTCTAAGGCACTGCATCTCAGTGCTAGAGGAGTCACAACAGACCCTGGTTCAGCGGTCTAAGGCACTGCATCTCAGTGCTAGAGGAGTCACAACAGACCCTGGTTCAGCGGTCTAAGGCACTGCATCTCAGTGCTAGAGGAGTCACAACAGACCCTGGTTCAGCGGTCTAAGGCACTGCATCTCAGTGCTAGAGGAGTCACAACAGACCCTGGTTCAGCGGTCTCAGTGCTAAAGGTGTCACAACAGACCCTGGTTCGATTCCAGGTTGTATCACAGCGGTCTGAGGCACTGCATCTCAGTGCTAAAGGTGTCACAACAGACCCTGGTTCGATTCCAGGTTGTATCACAGCGGTCTGAGGCACTGCATCTCAGTGCTAAAGGTGTCACAACAGACCCTGGTTCGATTCCAGGTTGTATCACAACCCGGCCGTGACTGGGAGTCCCATAGGACAATTGGCCCAGTGTCGTTAGGGTTTGGCCGGGGTAGGCTGTCATGGTAAAAAAAAAAAATGTTCTGAACTGACTTGCCTAGTTAAATTAAGTCCCGTTGTTGCATAGAGCTGTATAGCGATCACAACGTTGTATCTGTGTCATTATGGTACTGAGATCACAACGTATCTGTGTCATTATGGTACTGAGATCACAACGTATCTGTGTCGTTATGGTACTGAGATCACAACGTATCTGTGTCATTATGGTACTGAGATCACAACGTATCTGTGTCGTTATGGTACTGAGATCACAACGTATCTGTGTCATTATGGTACTGAGATCACAACGTTGAGTCTGTCTCATTGTGGCGTCTGAGTGCCATTGAGACAGACACAACTTTGCGATCATGCTGAGACATAAAAATGGTATCCATGAGTTCGTCTGGTTCTGGATGAGTAGAAAAAGCTCCTAAATGTCAATCTCACCGTCTCCCTTTAATGTGCTCTCTCTCCCTGCCAGGCGTTTGTGATCTCGTTCACCTCAGACTTCATTCCCAGGCTGGTGTACCAGTACATGTACAGTCAGACAGGCACCATGCACGGCTTCATAGACCACACCCTCTCTCACTTCAACGTGTCCAACTTCAGACCCGGCAACGCCCCCACCTCCTCAAACCTCCCGGAGACCATCGTCTGCAGGTTAGTACCACACCCTCTCTCACTTCAACGTGTCCAACTTCAGACCCGGCAACGCCCCCACCTCCTCAAACCTCCCTGAGACCACCGTCTGCAGGTTAGTACCACAGACACACCGGTGTCTCTCTTTTCATTGATCTGTTTAGGAGCGCTGGTAGTCAGAGGATTGTTAGAGGTTTGGGTTTTTCCATGTATTTTTCGAGGTTGGACGTTAGCACGTCAGTACGGTGGGCGCACCGATTGGTGTCACCTCGTTAGTACGGTGGGCGCACCGATTGGTGTCACCTCGTTAGTACGGTAGGTGCACCGATTGGTGTCACCACGTTAGTCAATATGTGTTTTACCTGTGCTATTTAAGAGTGGCTGGCCCAGGTGATATTTAATAGTGGCTGGCCCAGGTGATATTTAATAGTGGCTGGCCCAGGTGATATTTAAAGAGTGGCTGGCCCAGGTGATGTTTAAAGAGTGGCTGGCCCAGGTGATGTTTAAAGAGTGGCTGGCCCAGGTGATGTTTAAAGAGTGGCTGGCCCAGGTGATGTTTAAAGAGTGGCTGGCCCAGGTGATATTTAAAGAGTGGCTGGCCCAGGTGATGTTTAAAGAGTGGCTGGCCCAGGTGATGTTTAAAGAGTGGCTGGAGTGGCTGGTACCTCTCTTTAAAGAGTGGCTGGTACCTCTCTCTCCTGCTATCTCTCTCTCCTGCTATCTCTCTCTCCTGATACCTCTCTCTCTCCTGCTACCTCTCTCTCCTGCTACCTCTCTCTCCTGCTACCCCTCTCTCTCCTGCTACCTCTCTCTCTCCTGCTACCTCTCTCTCCTTCTACCCCTCTCTCTCCTGCTACCTCTCTCTCTCCTGCTACCTCTCTCTCTCCTGCTACCTCTCTCCTGCTACATCTCTCTCCTGCTACCTCTCTCTCTCTCTTCTGTTACATCTCTCTCCTGCTACCTCTCTCTCTCCTGCTACCCCTCTCTCTCCTGCTACCCCTCTCTCTCCTGCTACCCCTCTCTCTCCTGCTACCCCTCTCTCTCCTGCTACCTCTCTCTCCTGCTACCTCTCTCTCTCCTGCTACCTCTCTCTCTCCTGCTACCTCTCTCTCTCCTGCTACCTCTCTCTCTCCTGCTACCTCTCTCTCTCCTGCTACCTCTCTCTCTCCTGCTACCTCTCTCTCCTGCTACCCCTCTCTCTCTCCTGCTACCCCTCTCTCTCTCCTGCTACCTCTCTCTCCTGCTACCCCTCTCTCTCTCCTGCTACCCCTCTCTCTCTCCTGCTACCCCTCTCTCTCTCCTGCTACCCCTCTCTCTCCTGCTACCTCTCTCTCTCCTGCTACCTCTCTCTCTCCTGATACCTCTCTCTCTCTTCTGCTACCTCTCTCTCTCCTGCTACCTCTCTCTCTCCTGCTACCTCTCTCTCTCCTGCTACCTCTCTCTCCTGCTACCTCTCTCTCTCCTGCTACCTCTCTCTCTCCTGCTACCTCTCTCTCTCCTGCTACCTCTCTCTCCTGCTACCTCTCTCTCCTGTTACATCTGTTGGTGTTTACATCCTTCTAACCAACACAGAGGGTGTTACTGTCTGTCCTACTGGAACACTGCAGGTCTCTAAGCAGAAACATCTCGACCCTGCAGGTCTGTTGGGGATTCTGTTACGTAACAGCACTGTAGAGACAGTCTATTTAAAACTCCACTTTAAGACTATAGGAATGTCCCTCCAGTGTTAAAGCATGATTAATGAGCCATTCCCAGAAAACACTATATTTGTGTCATGAATGAAACGTTTTATGAAAGAAAGAGAGACTATTCAGTAAGGACAGATCATTGTCTTCCTGGGGGGTGGGCCGGGTGGGGACAGGGCAGATGGAGGAAGAGATGCCATCTTCCTGGGGGGGTGGGCCTGTTGGGGACAGGGGTGGAGGGAGAGATGCCATCTTCCTGGGGGGTGGGCCGGTTGGGGACAGGGGTGGATGGAGGAAGAGATGCCATCTTCCTGGGGGGTGGGCCGGTTGGGGACAGGGGTGGATGGAGGGAGAGATGCCATCTTCCTGAGGGGTGGGCCGGTTGGGGACAGGGCAGATGGAGGAAGAGATGCCATCTTCCTGGGGGGTGGGCCGGGTGGGGACAGGGCAGATGGAGGGAGAGATGCCATCTTCCTTGAGGGGGGGGGGGTGGACTGACTGGACAAAACATTAGGAACACCTTCCTCATATTGAGTTGCTCCTCCTCTTTTGCCCTCAGAACAGCCTCAGTTCGTCGGGTCATGGACTCTACAAGGTGTCGAAAGCGTTCCACAGGGAAGCTGGCCCATGTTGACTCCAATGCTTCCCACAGTTGTGTCAAGTTGGCTGGATGTCCTTTGGGTGGTGGACCATTCTTGATTCACACGGGAAACTATTGAGCGTGAAAAACCCAGCAGCGTTGCAGTTCTGGACACAAACCGGTTCGCCTGGCACCTTACTACCATACCCCGTTCAAAGGCACTTAAATCTTATGTCTGTTCACCCTCTGCCATTTAGCAGACACTTTTATCCAAAGCGACTTTAAGTAGTGCAGACATACATTTTGGTATGGGTGGCCCCAGCAGGAATCAAACCCTCAGCCCTGGAGCAACACGCTCTACCAGCCACACAGCAGGAATCAAACCCTCAGCCCTGGAACAACACGCTCTACCAGCCACACAGCAGGAATCAAACCCTCAGCCCTGGAGCAACACGTTCTACCAGCCACACAGCAGGAATCAAACCCTCAGCCCTGGAACAACACGCTCTACCAGCCACACAGCAGGAGTCAAACCCTCATCCCTGGATCGACACGCTCTACCAGCCACACAGCAGGAATCAAACCCTCAGCCCTGGAGCAACACGCTCTACCAGCCACACAGCAGGAATCAAACCCTCAGCCCTGGAACAACACGCTCTACCAGCCACACAGCAGGAATCAAACCCTCAGCCCTGGAACAACATGCTCTACCAGCCACACAGCAGGAATCAAACCCTCAGCCCTGGATCGACACGCTCTACCAGCCACACAGCAGGAATCAAACCCTCAGCCCTGGAGCAACATGCTCTACCAGCCACACAGCAGGAATCAAACTCTCAGCCCTGGAGCAACATGCTCTACCAGCCACACAGCAGGAATCAAACCCTCAGCCCTGGAACAACACGCTCTACCAGCCACACAGCAGGAATCAAACCCTCAGCCCTGGAGCAACATGCTCTACCAGCCACACAGCAGGAATCAAACCCTCAGCCCTGGAGCAACACGTTCTACCAGCCACACAGCAGGAATCAAACCCTCAGCCCTGGAACAACACGCTCTACCAGCCACACAGCAGGAATCAAACCCTCAGCCCTGGAGCAACACGCTCTACCAGCCACACAGCAGGAATCAAACCCTCAGCCCTGGAGCAACACGTTCTACCAGCCACACAGCAGGAATCAAACCCTCAGCCCTGGAACAACACGTTCTACCAGCCACACAGCAGGAATCAAACCCTCAGCCCTGGAACAACACGCTCTACCAGCCACACAGCAGGAATCAAACCCTCAGCCCTGGAACAACACGCTCTACCAGCCACACAGCAGGAATCAAACCCTCAGCCCTGGAGCAACACGCTCTACCAGCCACACAGCAGGAATCAAACCCTCAGCCCTGGAGCAACACGCTCTACCAGCCACACAGCAGGAATCAAACCCTCAGCCCTGGAACAACACGCTCTACCAGCCACACAGCAGGAATCAAACCCTCAGCCCTGGAGCAACACGCTCTACCAGCCACACAGCAGGAATCAAACGCTCAGCCCTGGAGCAACACGCTCTACCAGCCAGACAGCAGGAATCAAACCCTCAGCCCTGGAACAACATGCTCTACCAGCCACACAGCAGGAATCAAACCCTCAGCCCTGGAACAACACGCTCTACCAGCCACACAGCAGGAATCAAACCCTCAGCCCTGGAGCAACACGCTCTACCAGCCACACAGCAGGAATCAAACCCTCAGCCCTGGAGCAACACGTTCTACCAGCCACACAGCAGGAATCAAACCCTCAGCCCTGGGAGCAACACGCTCTACCAGCCGCACAGCAGGAATCAAACCCTCAGCCCTGGGAGCAACACGCTCTACCAGCCACACAGCAGGAATCAAACCCTCAGCCCTGGAGCAACACGCTCTGCCAGCCACACAGCAGGAATCAAACCCTCAGCCCTGGAGCAACACGTTCTACCAGCCACACAGCAGGAATCAAACCCTCAGCCCTGGAACAACACGCTCTACCAGCCACACAGCAGGAATCAAACCCTCAGCCCTGGAACAACACGCTCTACCAGCCACACAGCAGGAATCAAACCCTCAGCCCTGGAGCAACGTGCCACACAGGGCCACATACTGTGGTTCTGCTTCAACATACTGGGCTGGGGAACTAGAGAAGCTGGGGGCTTTATCAGGGGGGGGATGATATCAGGCGTGGACCACGTTTTCTGGCAAAGGGGCTCACTTGGAAATTGGCTGTGCATGTGTGCGTTTGCGTGTGTGTGTGTATGTGTGTGTGTGTGTGCGTGTGAGGGAGGGAGGGGTGGGAATGGGCTGACCCTTGTTTTGTTGCAGATTTCAGCTCCGTTCCCCAGAGATACTAGTGGAAATCAGTCCAACTTCCTCTGGTACTGTCACACACTCATCTAGAGGAGAGACAGGGGTCTCCAACAGTATTGAGGCAGTGATAGACAGGGGTCTCCAACAGTATTGAGACAGTGATAGACAGGGGTCTCCAACAGTATTGGGGCAGTGATAGACAGGGGTCTCCAACAGTATTGAGGCAGTGATAGACAGGGGTCTCCAACAGTATTGATGCAGTGATAGACAGGGGTCTCCAACAGTATTGATGCAGTGATAGACAGGGGTCTCCAACAGTATTGAGGCAGTGATAGACAGGGGTCTCCAACAGTATTGAGGCAGTGATAGACAGGGGTCTCCAACAGTATTGAGGCAGTGATAGACAGGGGTCTCCAACAGTATTGAGACAGTGATAGACAGGGGTCTCCAACAGTATTGAGGCAGTGATAGACAGGGGTCTCCAACAGTATTGAGTCAGTGATAGACAGGGGTCTCCAACAGTATTGAGGCAGTGATAGACAGGGGTCTCCAACAGTATTGAGGCAGTGATAGACAGGGGTCTCCAACAGTATTGAGTCAGTGATAGACAGGGGTCTCCAGCAGTATTGAGGCAGTGATAGACAGGGGTCTCCAACAGAATTGGGACAGTGATAGACAGGGGTCTCCAACAGTATTGGGGCAGTGATAGACAGGGGTCTCCAACAGTATTGAGGCAGTGATAGACAGGGGTCTCCAACAGTATTGGGGCAGTGATAGACAGGGGTCTCCAACAGTATTGAGGCAGTGATAGACAGGGGTCTCCAACAGTATTGGGACAGTGATAGACAGGGGTCTCCAACAGTATTGGTCACACACTCATCTAGAGGATAGACAGGGGTCTCCAACAGTATTGAGGCAGTGATAGACAGGGGTCTCCAACAGTATTGGGACAGTGATAGACAGGGGTCTCCAACAGTATTGAGGCAGTGATAGACAGGGGTCTCCAACAGTATTGAGGCAGTGATAGACAGGGGTCTCCAACAGTATTGAGTCAGTGATAGACAGGGGTCTCCAACAGAATTGGGACAGTGATAGACAGGGGTCTCCAACAGTATTGGGGCAGTGATAGACAGGGGTCTCCAACAATATTGAGGCAGTGATAGACAGGGGTCTCCAACAGTATTGAGTCAGTGATAGACAGGGGTCTCCAACAGTATTGAGGCAGTGATAGACAGGGGTCTCCAACAGTATTGAGGCAGTGATAGACAGGGGTCTCCAACAGTATTGGGACAGTGATAGACAGGGGTCTCCAACAGTATTGGGGCAGTGATAGACAGGGGTCTCCAACAGTATTGGGGCAGTGATAGACAGGGGTCTCCAACAGTATTGAGGCAGTGATAGACAGGGGTCTCCAACAGTATTGAGGCAGTGATAGACAGGGGTCTCCAACAGTATTGAGGCAGTGATAGACAGGGGTCTCCAACAGTATTGGGACTGATAGACAGGGGTCTCCAACAGTATTGAGGCAGTGATAGACAGGGGTCTCCAACAGTATTGAGGCAGTGATAGACAGGGGTCTCCAACAGTATTGAGGCAGTGATAGACAGGGGTCTCCAACAGTATTGAGGCAGTGATAGACAGGGGTCTCCAACAGTATTGAGGCAGTGATAGACAGGGGTCTCCAACAGTATTGAGTCAGTGATAGACAGGGGTCTCCAACAGTATTGAGGCAGTGATAGACAGGGGTCTCCAACAGTATTGAGGCAGTGATAGACAGGGGTCTCCAACAGTATTGAGGCAGTGATAGACAGGGGTCTCCAACAGTACTGAGGCAGTGATAGACAGGGGTCTCCAACAGTATTGGTCACACACTCATCTAGAGGAGAGACAGGGATCTCCAACAGTATTGAGGCAGTGATAGACAGGGATCTCCAACAGTATTGGGACAGTGATAGACAGGGATCTCCAACAGTATTGGGACAGTGATAGACAGGGATCTCCAACAGTATTGGGACAGTGATAGACAGGGATCTCCAACAGTATTGGGACAGTGATAGACAGGGATCTCCAACAGTATTGAGGCAGTGATAGACAGGGATCTCCAACAGTATTGAGGCAGTGATAGACAGGGGTCTCCAACAGTATTGGGACAGTGATAGACAGGGGTCTCCAACAGTATTGAGGCAGTGATAGACAGGGGTCTCCAACAGTATTGGGACAGTGATAGACAGGGATCTCCAACAGTATTGAGGCAGTGATAGACAGGGGTCTCCAACAGTATTGAGGCAGTGATAGACAGGGGTCTCCAACAGTATTGAGGCAGTGATAGACAGGGGTCTCCAACAGTATTGAGGCAGTGATAGACAGGGGTCTCCAACAGTATTGAGGCAGTGATAGACAGGGGTCTCCAACAGTATTGAGGCAGTGATAGACAGGGGTCTCCAACAGTATTGAGGCAGTGATAGACAGGGGTCTCCAACAGTATTGAAGCAGTGATAGACAGGGGTCTCCAACAGTATTGGGGCAGTGATAGACAGGGGTCTCCAACAGTATTGAGTCAGTGATAGACAGGGGTCTCCAACAGTATTGATGCAGTGATAGACAGGGGTCTCCAACAGTATTGAGGCAGTGATAGACAGGGGTCTCCAACAGTATTGGGACAGTGATAGACAGGGATCTCCAACAGTATTGAGGCAGTGACAGACAGGGGTCTCCAACAGTATTGAGTCAGTGATAGACAGGGGTCTCCAACAGTATTGAGGCAGTGATAGACAGGGGTCTCCAACAGTATTGGGGCAGTGATAGACAGGGGTCTCCAACAGTATTGAGGCAGTGATAGACAGGGGTCTCCAACAGTATTGAGGCAGTGATAGACAGGGGTCTCCAACAGTATTGGGACAGTGATAGACAGGGGTCTCCAACAGTATTGAGGCAGTGATAGACAGGGGTCTCCAACAGTATTGAGGCAGTGATAGACAGGGGTCTCCAACAGTATTGAGACAGTGATAGACAGGGGTCTCCAACAGTATTGGGACAGTGATAGACAGGGGTCTCCAACAGTATTGAGACAGTGATAGACAGGGGTCTCCAACAGTATTGAGGCAGTGATAGACAGGGGTCTCCAACAGTATTGGGACAGTGATAGACAGGGGTCTCCAACAGTATTGAGGCAGTGATAGACAGGGGTCTCCAACAGTATTGAGGCAGTGATAGACAGGGGTCTCCAACAGTATTGAGGCAGTGATAGACAGGGGTCTCCAACAGTATTGAGGCAGTGATAGACAGGGGTCTCCAACAGTATTGAGGCAGTGATAGACAGGGGTCTCCAGAACTTTTGTCTCTGTTCTCCAGAACTTTGGATTTGAAATGATACAGTGACTATGAGGTTAAAGTGCAGACTGTCAGATTTAATTTGAGGGTATTTCATCCACATCACATGGCCTTTCTAGGGAGTTTTTCCTAGCCACCGTGCTTCTACACCTGCATTGCTTGCTGTTTGGGGTTTTAGGCTGGGTTTCTGTACAGCACTTTGAGATATCAGCTGATGTAAGAAGGGCTTTATAAATACATTTGATTTGATTTGATCAGGGGAACCCGTTTTAGAAATGACAGACAAAGTATTAGGACACATTCACTAATGTGTGTTAAAGTAGTCAACCGTTTTGTATTCAGTCCCATATTCCTAGCACGCAGTGTTTACATCAAGCTTGTGACTTAACAAACTTGTTGGATTCATTTGTTGTTTGCTTTGGTTGTGTTCCAGATAATTTTGTGCCCAATAGAAATGAACGGTAAATAATGTATTGTGTCATTTTGGAGTCACTTCTATTGTAAATAAGAATAGAATATGTTTCTAAACACTTCTACCAGAGGCTGCTGTTCTATCCTGCCGATACAATGTAAAACCCGCCAGCTGTATGTTATTAATGTCGTTATTCAGCCACGACTCGGTGAAACATAAAGATATTACCGTTTTTAATGTCCTGTGATCGTAGTTCGTCTATTTTATTTTCCATTGACTGTACGTTGGCTAATAGGACCGATGGTAAAGGGAGATTACCCGCTCGTCTTCAGATCCTTACACCCAGACCTTCGTCCCCGATATCTCCGTCTCTTTCTCCTGCGAATGACGGGGATGAAGGCCTCGTCGGGCGTCTGGAGTAAATCCTTCCCGTCCGACTCGTTAAAGAAAACGTTTTCCTCCAGTACGGGGTGAGTTATCGCTGTCCTGGTATCTAGAAGCTCTTTTCAGTCATAAGACACGTTGGCAGAAACATTATGTTCAAATTAAGTTACAAATAACGCAAGAAACACGCAGAATAGCACAGTTGGTTAGGAGATCGTAAAACGGCAGCCATCTCCTCCGGCTCCATTACTCATCGCTTGCTATGAATATGGAACCAAATGCTAAACTTTTGAGTAACACAAATATAAGTGAATTTGTCCAAAGATTTTTGATCCTCTAAAAGGGGGGGGACTAAAAAGTGCTGTAATTTCTAAACGATTCACCCGATATGGATGAAAATACCCTCAAATTAAAGCTTGATATCAACACGTTAACCTCGTAGTAATTGTATCATTTAAAATCCATAGTGCTGGAGTACAGAGCCAAAATAACAACAAATATATCACTGTGTTATTGAATGAATGTGTGTCTGTTCTATTTTTGACATGGTCAGTATTGTGATAACCAAACATGGAGGCAGCCAGAGGAGCATTGAGGTGATGTCTTTTTCAGGGAATCAGATCTCTGTGTGTGTGTGGGGGGGTGGGGAGCTCCCAGGGAGAGGCAGGGGCCTGAGGGCAGATAGAGTGTAGGGTGGCTGGGTGAATCGGAGCCAGTCTCACACATTCCTGCTCCATGCCTGTATATGGCCATACACCAGGACCAGTCTGTCTCTCTGATGTTTTCCTAATTTAATACAGCCAATCAAACGTTTAGAGGAAATTCAACTCGGCTTCGATGTCCACTCTGAAAGAAGTCAGTTTAAATAGTTTCTGTGTTTTCATCTGTCTGTCTGACCAGCCGTAGTATCGTAGTACCCGTCTGTCTGACCAGCCGTAGTATCGTAGTACCCGTCTGTCTGACCAGCCGTAGTATCGTAGTACCCGTCTGTCTGACCAGCCGTAGTATCGTAGTACCCGTCTGTCTGACCAGCCGTAGTATCGTAGTACCCGTCTGTCTGACCAGCCGTAGTATCGTAGTACCCGTCTGTCTGACCAGCCGTAGTATCGTAGTACCCGTCTGTCTGACCAGCCGTAGTATCGTAGTACCCGTCTGTCTGACCAGCCGTAGTATCGTAGTACCCGTCTGTCTGACCAGCCGTAGTATCGTAGTACCCGTCTGTCTGACCAGCCGTAGTATCGTAGTACCCGTCTGTCTGACCAGCCGTAGTATCGTAGTACCCGTCTGTCTGACCAGCCGTAGTATCGTAGTACCCGTCTGTCTGACCAGCCGTAGTACCCGTCTGTCTGACCAGCCGTAGTATCGTAGTACCCGTCTGTCTGACCAGCCGTAGTATCGTAGTACCCGTCTGTCTGACCAGCCGTAGTATCGTAGTACCCGTCTGTCTGACCAGCCGTAGTATCGTAGTACCCGTCTGTCTGACCAGCCGTAGTATCGTAGTACCCGTCTGTCTGACCAGCCGTAGTATCGTAGTACCCGTCTGTCTGACCAGCCGTAGTACCCGTCTGTCTGACCAGCCGTAGTATCGTAGTACCCGTCTGTCTGACCAGCCGTAGTATCGTAGTACCCGTCTGTCTGACCAGCCGTAGTATCGTAGTACCCGTCTGTCTGACCAGCCGTAGTATCGTAGTACCCGTCTGTCTGACCAGCCGTAGTATCGTAGTACCCGTCTGTCTGACCAGCCGTAGTATCGTAGTACCCGTCTGTCTGACCAGCCGTAGTATCGTAGTACCCGTCTGTCTGACCAGCCGTAGTATCGTAGTACCCGTCTGTCTGACCAGCCGTAGTATCGTAGTACCCGTCTGTCTGACCAGCCGTAGTATCGTAGTACCTCTAGCGACTCTAGTTGTTTCATAGTAGAAACCAAGTTTCTAATAGAAAAATTAACGGGCTGTTATTGTGCTTTATGGTCCTCTAGCCACGGCCCTCTAGCCACGGTCCTCCAGCCACGGTCCTCTAGCCACGGTCCTCTAGCCATGGTTCTCTAGCCACGGTCCTCTAGCCATGGTCCTCTAGCCACGGTTCTCTAGCCACGGTCCTCTAGCCACGGTCCTCTAGCCACGGTTCTCTAGCCACGGTCCTCTAGCCACGGTCCTCTAGCCACGGTCCTCTAGCCACGGTCCTCTAGCCACGGTTCTCTAGCCACGGTCCTCTAGCCACGGTCCTCTAGCCACGGTCCTCTAGCCACGGTCCTCTAGCCACGGTCCTCTAGCCACGGTCCTCTAGCCACGGTCCTCTAGCCACGGTCCTCTAGCCACGGTCCTCTAGCCACGGTCCTCTAGCCATGGTTCTCTAGCCACGGTCCTCTAGCCACGGTCCTCTAGCCACGGTCCTCTAGCCACGGTCCTCTATCCACGGTCCTCTAGCCACGGCCCTCTAGCCACGGCCCTCTAGCCACGGCCCTCTAGCCACGGTCCTTTAGCCATGGTCCTTTAGCCACGGTCCTCTATCCATGGTCCTCTAGCCACGGTCCTCTAGCCATGGTCCTCTAGCCACGGTCCTCTATCCATGGTTCTCTAGCCACGGCCCTCTAGCCATGGTCCTTTAGCCACGGTCCTCTAGCCACGGTCCTCTATCCATGGTCCTCTAGCCACGGCCCTCTAGCCATGGTCCTCTAGCCATGGTCCTCTAGCCATGGTTGTATAGAGGAGTACCGAGGGGCATCATTAATAACATGATTGGATAGAGGATAGAGGGGTACTGAGGGGCATCATTAATAACATGATTGGATAGAGGGGTACTGAGGGGCATCATTATGGCTCTGTCCCCTAGACTACAGTCTGACCACCTCCATTATGGCTCTGTCCCCTAGACTACAGTCTGACCACCTCCATTATGGCTCTGTCCCCTAGACTACAGTCTGACCACCTCCATTATGGCTCTGTCCCCTAGACTACAGTCTGACCACCTCCATTATGGCTCTGTCCCCTAGACTACAGTCTGACCACCTCCATTATGGCTCTGTCCCCTAGACTACAGTCTGACCACCTCCAGTATGGCTCTGTCCCCTAGACTACAGTCTGACCACCTCCATTATGGCTCTGTCCCCTAGAGTACAGTCTGACCACCTCCATTATGGCTCTGTCCCCTAGACTACAGTCTGACCACCTCCATTATGGCTCTGTCCCCTAGACTACAGTCTGACCACCTCCATTATGGCTCTGTCCCCTAGACTACAGTCTGACCACCTCCATTATGGCTCTGTCCCCTAGACTACAGTCTGACCACCTCCATTATGGCTCTGTCCCCTAGACTACAGTCTGACCACCTCCATTATGGCTCTGTCCCCTAGACTACAGTCTGACCACCTCCATTATGGCTCTGTCCCCTAGACTACAGTCTGACCACCTCCATTATGGCTCTGTCCCCTAGACTACAGTCTGACCACCTCCATTATGGCTCTGTCCCCTAGACTACAGTCTGCCCACCTCCATTATGGCTCTGTCTCCTAGACTACAGTCTGACCACCTCCATTATGGCTCTGTCCCCTAGACTACAGTCTGACCACCTCCATTATGGCTCTGTCCCCTAGACTACAGTCTGACCACCTCCAGTATGGCTTTGTCCCCTAGACTACAGTCTGACCACCTCCATTATGGCTCTGTCCCCTAGACTACAGTCTGACCACCTCCATTATGGCTCTGTCCCCTAGACTACAGTCTGACCACCTCCATTATGGCTCTGTCCCCTAGACTACAGTCTGACCACCTCCATTATGGCTCTGTCCCCTAGACTACAGTCTGCCCACCTCCATTATGGCTCTGTCTCCTAGACTACAGTCTGACCACCTCCATTATGTCTCTGTCTCCTAGACTACAGTCTGACCACCTCCATTATGGCTCTGTCCCCTAGACTACAGTCTGACCACCTCCATTATGGCTCTGTCCCCTAGACTACAGTCTGACCACCTCCATTATGGCTCTGTCCCCTAGACTACAGTCTGACCACCTCCATTATGGCTCTGTCCCCTAGACTACAGTCTGCCCACCTCCATTATGGCTCTGTCCCCTAGACTACAGTCTGACCACCTCCATTATGGCTCTGTACCCTAGACTACAGTCTGACCACCTCCATTATGGCTCTGTCCCCTAGACTACAGTTGACCACCTCCATTATGGCTCTGTCCCCTAGACTACAGTCTGACCACCTCCATTATGGCTCTGTCCCCTAGACTACAGTCTGACCACCTCCATTATGGCTCTGTCTCCTAGACCAGTGGTTCTCAACTAATTTTGCCTCAGTACCTGTGACTGTCTGGTTAGTCATGTGTTATGTGTTATATCTAGTAACTGGTGTAGAGAATAGAGGGTGTGTCCGTCTGCTGTCTGCCTTAGAAGGATCTCTAACATTTCCAAGACCTCTAGTAACCCCCCCCCCCCACCCCCTAGGTATAAGGACTACAGAGAGCCTCCATGGTCAGCTGAAGCCTACCAGTTCTCTAAAACCTACTGGGCCGTCCTAGCTGCCAGACTGGCCTTCGTCATCCTGTTCCAGGTACAGTACCACAAATAGCAGGGACACCTATCAACATTAAAAAAGTACTTTATCAGGAGATATACAGTACCACAAATAGCAGAGACACCTATCAACATTTTAAAAAAGTACTTTATCAGGAGATATACAGTACCACAAATAGCAGGGACACCTATCAACATTTAAAAAAGTACTTTATCAGGAGATATACAGTACCACAAATAGCAGGGACACCTATCAACATTTAAAAAAGTACTTTATCAGGAGATATACTGTATATACAGTACCACAAATAGCAGGGACACCTATCAACATTTAAAAAAGTACTTTATCAGGAGATATACAGTACCACAAAGAGCAGAGACACCTATCAACATTAAAAAAGTACTTTATCAGGAGATATACTGTATATACAGTACCAGTCAAAAGTTTGGACACACCTACTTGCCACTCTTGGCCTTGATGACAGCATTGCACACTCTTGGCATTCTCTCAACCAGCTTCACCTGGAATGCTTTTCCAACAGTCTTGAAGGAGTTCCCACACATGCTGAGCACTTGTTGGCTGCTTTTCCTTCACTCTGCGGTCCAACTCATCCCAAACCATCTCAATTGGGTTGAGGTTGGGTGATTGTGGAGGCCAGGTCAGCTGATGCAGCACTCCATCACTCTCCTTCTTGGTCAAATAGCCCTTAAACAGCCTGGAGGTGTGTTCGGTCAAAGTCCTGTTGAAAAACAAATGATTGTCCCACTAAACGCGAACCAGATGGGATGGCGTATCGCTGCAGAATGCTGTGGTAGCCATGCTGGTTAAGTGTGCCTTGAAATCAAAATATATCACTGACAGTGTCACCAGCAAAGCAAAATCACACCTCCTCCTCCATGCTTCACGGTGGGAACCACACATGCGGAGATCATTGGTTCACCTACTCTGCGTCTCCCAAAGACACGGCGTTTTGAACCAAAAATCTTACATTTGGATTCATCAGACCAAAGGACAGATTTCCACTGGTCTAATGTCATTGCTCGTGTTTCTTGGCCCAAGCAAGTCTCTTCTTCCTATTGGTGTCCTTTAGTAGTGATTTCTTTGCAGCAATTCGACCATGAAGGCCTGATTCACACAGTCTCCTCTGAACAGTTGATGTTGAGATGTGTCTGTTACATCAACTCTGTGAAGCATTTATTTGGGCTGCAGTTTCTGAGGCTGGTATCTCTAATGAACTTATCCTCTGCAGCAGAGGGAACTCTGGGTCTTCCTTTCCAATCTGAGGCTGGTATCTCTAATGAACTTATCCTCTGCAGCAGAGGGAACTCTGGGTCTTCCTTTCCAATCTGAGTCTGGTATCTCTAATGAACTTATCCTCTGCAGCAGAGGGAACTCTGGGTCTTCCTTTCCAATCTGAGGCTGGTGACTCTAATGAACTTATCCTCTGCAGCAGAGGGAACTCTGGGTCTTCCTTTCCAATCTGAGGCTGGTAACTCTAATGAACTTATCCTCTGCAGCAGAGGGAACTCTGGGTCTTCCTTTCCTGTGGTGGTCCTCATGAGAGCCAGTTTCATCATAGCGCTTGATGGTTTTTGCGACTGCACTTGAAGAAACTTTCAAAGTTCTTGAAATGTCTTAAAATAATGATGGACTGTCATTTCTCTTTGCTTATTTGAGCTGTTCTTGCCATAATATGGACTTGGTATTTTACCATATAGGGCCATCTTCTGCATACCACCCCTACCTTGTCACAACACAACTGATTGGCTCAAACACATTAAATAGGAAATAAATTCCACAAATTAACTTTTAACAACACCTGCTATTTGAAATGCATTCCAGGTGACTACCTCATGAAGCTGAGAGAATGCCAAGAGCGTGTAATGCTGTCAAGGCAAAGGGTGGCTACTTTGAAGAATCTGAAATATAAAATATATTTTGTTTTGTTTAACACTTTTTTGATTACTACATAATTCCATATGTGTTAATTCATAGTTATGATGTATTCACTATTATTCTACAATGTAGAAAATTTTAAAAATAAAGAAATATCCTTGAATGAGTAGGTTTGTCCAAACTGTTACCTGGTACTGTATGTAATATCAAACTGACTCTGGACCTGTTACCTGGTACAGTATGTAATATCAAACTGACTCTGGACCTGTTACCTGGTACTGTATGTAATATCAACCTGACTCTGGACCTGTTACCTGGTACAGTGGTTGGACCAATGATCAGTGTGGTTGTATTTTAGTCACAGTGGAGCATTTATCAGATGATTCAGTACAACACCAACCAGTTAAACAAACTTGTGTCTTTGTGCTCCGTCCTTTCTTCAATCTCCACCCTGACGTCCATGACTCTCTCTCCATCAGAACCTGGTGATGTTCCTGAGCCTGCTGGTTGCCTGGGTGATCCCAGACGTCCCCAAGAACATCAGTGAGCAGCTGAAGAGAGAGAAGACTCTGCTGGTGGACGTGTTCCTCCGGGAGGAGAAGGACAAGTTCCACCTCCTCCAGAGCCTCTTCTCCTCCAAGGACCAGCCCAGCCAGGGTCACCCCGACACGGCCCACTTCCGTACTCTACCCCTAGGCCTCTCTCAGGGCCTAGGCCAGCCCCCGGGCGGAGAGGGAGGGGAATCCCGGGCGAGATGCAGGGCTGCCAGTTTCAGCCAGTTCACCAGACAGATGTCCATGTCCCCTAGCAACAACGCGGCCCGACAGATGTCCGTGTCCCCTAGCAACGACGCAGCCCGACACACAGCGGTCTGACACGCTACTGTAGCGATCCCATACAAACTTTCTTTATCCCCACAACAGGGGAAGTTTAGACACTAGTGTGGTAGCTACATGGAGTCTGAATGCTCCTCTGTGATCTCTCACCCCATGTAGACTTGGTGTTCTCTTTCTGAAGCAGTGTGATGATGGAACATGCTGATCATGGACTTGTTCTTCCTGCCTGATAATCTACATATTCTTGACCGTTGTGTGTTTATCTGCATAATGAGTGGTGACTGTATAGTTCCCTTAAGGAAAAACACTGTTTACCGCTCCTTCACCAATAACCTAAAGACATGGAGCTGCTGTTTACCGCTCCTTCACCAATAACCTAAAGACATGGAGCTGCTGTTTACTGCTCCTTCACCAATAACCTAAAGACATGGAGCTGCTGTTTACCGCTCCTTCACCAATAACCTAAAGACATGGAGCTGCTGTTTACCGCTCCTTCACCAATAACCTAAAGACATGGAGCTGCTGTTTACTGCTCCTTCACCAATAACCTAAAGACATGGAGCTGCTGTTTACCGCTCCTTCACCAATAACCTAAAGACATGGAGCTGCTGTTTACCCCTCCTTCACCAATAACCTAAAGACATGGAGCTGCTGTTTACTGCTCCTTCACCAATAACCTAAAGACATGGAGCTGCTGTTTACCCCTCCTTCACCAATAACCTAAAGACATGGAGCTGCTGTTTACCGCTCCTTCACCAATAACCTAAAGACATGGGGCTGCTGTTTACTGCTCCTTCACCAATAACCTAAAGACATGGAGCTGCTGGTTACCGCTCCTTCACCAATAACCTAAAGACATGGAGCTGCTGTTTACCCCTCCTTCACCAATAACCTAAAGACATGGAGCTGCTGTTTACTGCTCCTTCACCAATAACCTAAAGACATGGAGCTGCTGTTTACCCCTCCTTCACCAATAACCTAAAGACATGGAGCTGCTGTTTACCGCTCCTTCACCAATAACCTAAAGACATGGAGCTGCTGGTTACCCCTCCTTCACCAATAACCTAAAGACATGGAGCTGCTGTTTACCGCTCCTTCACCAATAACCTAAAGACATGGAGCTGCTGTTTACTGCTCCTTCACCAATAACCTAAAGACATGGAGCTGCTGTTTACCCCTCCTTCACCAATAACCTAAAGACATGGAGCTGCTGTTTACCGCTCCTTCACCAATAACCTAAAGACATGGCTAAAGGACAGGCAGGTGTGTCAACACCATCCCCAGCTGTGTAGACCTGCTTTCCATGTTGTCTGCTATACATCGTTGGTTCTTTTTCTGTCATTTCGTTTGGTTTCTTTTTGTGTTATTGCTTTCTGTCTGTCTTCGTTAAGTGTTACTGGTCATATGTTGGTGTCTGTCTCTGTCTCTGTCTGTCTCTGTCTTCGTTAAGTGTTACTGGTTATATGTTGCTCTGTGTGTTACTGGTTGTATGTTGCTCTGTGTGTTACTGGTTGTATGTTGCTCTGTGTGTTACTGGTTGTATGTTGCTCTGTGTGTTACTGGTTGTATGTTGCTCTGTGTGTTACTGGTTGTATGTTGCTCTGTGTGTTACTGGTTGTATGTTGCTCTGTGTGTTACTGGTTGTATGTTGCTCTGTGTGTTACTGGTTGTATGTTGCTCTGTGTGTTACTGGTTGTATGTTGCTCTGTGTGTTACTGGTTGTATGTTGCTCTGTGTGTTACTGGTTGTATGTTGCTCTGTGTGTTACTGGTTGTATGTTGCTCTGTGTGTTACTGGTTGTATGTTGCTCTGTGTGTTACTGGTTGTATGTTGCTCTGTGTGTTACTGGTTGTATGTTGCTCTGTGTGTTACTGGTTGTATGTTGCTCTGTGTGTTACTGGTTGTATGTTGCTCTGTGTGTTACTGGTTGTATGTTGCTCTGTGTGTTACTGGTTGTATGTTGCTCTGTGTGTTACTGGTTGTATGTTGCTCTGTGTGTTACTGGTTGTATGTTGCTCTGTGTGTTACTGGTTGTATGTTGCTCTGTGTGTTACTGGTTGTATGTTGCTCTGTGTGTTACTGGTTGTATGTTGCTCTGTGTGTTACTGGTTGTATGTTGCTCTGTGTGTTACTGGTTGTATGTTGCTCTGTGTGTTACTGGTTGTATGTTGCTCTGTGTGTTACTGGTTGTATGTTGCTCTGTGTGTTACTGGTTGTATGTTGCTCTGTGTGTTACTGGTTGTATGTTGCTCTGTGTGTTACTGGTTGTATGTTGCTCTGTGTGTTACTGGTTGTATGTTGCTCTGTGTGTTACTGGTTGTATGTTGCTCTGTGTGTTACTGGTTGTATGTTGCTCTGTGTGTTACTGGTTGTATGTTGCTCTGTGTGTTACTGGTTGTATGTTGCTCTGTGTGTTACTGGTTATATGTTGCTCTGCCTCTGTGTGTTACTGGTTGTATGTTGCTCTGCCTCTGTGTGTTACTGGTTGTATGTTGCTCTGCCTCTGTGTGTTACTGGTTGTATGTTGCTCTGTGTGTTACTGGTTGTATGTTGCTCTGTGTGTTACTGGTTGTATGTTGCTCTGTGTGTTACTGGTTGTATGTTGCTCTGTGTGTTACTGGTTGTATGTTGCTCTGTGTGTTACTGGTTGTATGTTGCTCTGTGTGTTACTGGTTGTATGTTGCTCTGTGTGTTACTGGTTGTATGTTGCTCTGTCTGTGCTTACTGTCTGTATTGTTATTGGATTTGTTTTTAATAACCTTCCCAGGGACTCCGGTCGAAAATTATCCGTCTGGCTAAACCCGGCGCCTTTACAGAAATGTTGATAAATGTGCACTGCTCCTGTAAAAAAATAAAGCTTAATAATAATAATAATGCCTCGATAATCTATAGAATATCAAGGTTCAGAGTGTATAACTGGGTAATGTATAGAATATCAAGGTTCAGAGTGTATAACTGGATAATGTATAGAATATCAAGGTTCAGAGTGTATAACTGGATAATGTACATGTTGAGGTCCAGTGTGTATACATGGATAATGTACATGTTGAGGTCCAGTGTGTATACATGGATAATGTACATGTTGAGGTCCAGTGTGTATACATGGATAATGTACATGTTGAGGTCCAGTGTGTATAACTGGATAATGTATAGAATATCAAGGTTCACAGTGTACATGGATAATGTACATGTTGAGGTTCAGAGTGTATACATGGATAATGTACATGTTGAGGTTCAGAGTGTATACATGGATAATGTACATGTTGAGGTCCAGAGTGTATACATGGATAATGTACATGTTGAGGTCCAGTGTGTATAACTGGATAATGTATAGAATATCAAGGTTCAGTGTATACATGGATAATGTACATGTTGAGGTCCAGTGTGTATAACTGGATAATGTATAGAATATCAAGGTTCAGTGTATACATGGATAATGTACATGTTGAGGTCCAGTGTGTATACATGGATAATGTACATGTTGAGGTCCAGAGTGTATAACTGGATAATGTATAGAATATCAAGGTTCAGAGTATATACATGGATAATGTACATGTTGAGGTCCAGAGTGTATAACTGGGTAATGTATAGAATATCAAGGTTCAGAGTATATACATGGATAATGTACATGTTGAGGTCCAGTGTGTATAACTGGGTAATGTACATGTTGAGGTCCAGTGTGAGGATAACATAGCATCATATAGAGGACCAGTGTGTGTATGTCATGATAATCTCTGGTGGACAGACTACGTCAACATAAATTATACCATACATCTGTCATCATACAACGGGATGCGTGACATAACGCGCTACTTCTGGAGCTTTGGACAGATCACCATTTCACAGGTGTAAGCATCTTTGACTTCTCACAGGTGTTAGCATCTTTGACTTCTCACAGGTGTAAGCATCTTTGACTTCTCACAGGTGTAAGCATCTTTGACTTCTCGCAGGTGTTAGCATCTTTGACTTCTCGCAGGTGTTAGCATCTTTGACTTCTCGCAGGTGATAGCATCTTTGACTTCTCGCAGGTGTTGGCATCTTTGACTTCTCGCAGGTGTTAGCATCTTTGACTTCTCACAGGTGTTAGCATCTTTGACTTCTCACAGGTGTTAGCATCTTTGACTTCTCGCAGGTGTTAGCATCTTTGACTTCTCGCAGATCTTAGCATCTTTGACTTCTCACAGGTGTTAGCCTCTTTGACTTCTCACAGGTGTTAGCAGCTTTGACTTCTCGCTGGTGTTAGCATCTTTGACTTCTCGCAGGTGTTAGCATCTTTCACATTTCACAGGTGTTAGCATCTTTGACTTCTCGCAGGTGTTAGCATCTTTCACATTTCACAGGTGTTAGCATCTTTGACTTCTCACAGGTGTTAGCATCTTTGACTTCTCACAGGTGTTAGCATCTTTGACTTCTCGCAGGTGTTAGCATCTTTGACTTCTCGCAGGTGTTAGCATCTTTGACTTCTCGCAGGTGTTAGCATCTTTGACTTCTCGCAGGTGTTAGCATCTTTGACTTCTCGCAGGTGTTAGCATCTTTCACATTTCACAGGTGTTAGCATCTTTGACTTCTCACAGGTGTTAGCATCTTTGACTTCTCGCAGGTGTTAGCATCTTTGACTTCTCGCAGGTGTTAGCATCTTTGACTTCTCACAGGTGTTAGCATCTTTCACATTTCACAGGTGTTAGCATCTTTGACCTCTCGCAGGTGTTAGCATCTTTTACATTTCACAGGTGTTAGCATCTTTCACATTTCGCAGGTGTTAGCATCTTTCACATGTGTTAGCATCTTTCACATTTCACAGGTGTTAGCATCTTTCACATTTCACAGGTGTTAGCATCTTTTACATTTCACAGGTGTTAGCATCTTTCACATTTCACAAGGGAAGGGGACATCTGGTCCATAGTCTTGCCCGTAACTTGCAAAGAGAGGGTGGAGCTCTTCGTTCCGGTTCATTCTATCTCTTCTCTTAAAGCCCCTCTTCATTCCGGTTCATTCTATCTCTTCTCTTAAAGCTCCTCTTCATTCCAGTTCATTCTATCTCTTCTCTTAAAGACACTCTTCGTTCCGGTTCATTCTATCTCTGCAGTTTTTTAAATTGTATTTTTAAATCAGCATCATTGTATGTCTAATTAAATCACTGTTTATTTCATTAAAATAACGGCAAATATATTTTGGTCATTTATTTCCCCGAGCCTCCTTTTGCCATTTTAAATGCTCAGTCTGATCATGTGGCCGTGTTGATACAAATGTAATATACAGAGCCCTGAGTGGCAGATAGGATCGTCTAGACCGGGGCTTCCCAAACTCGGTGCCGGGGCCCCTTGGATGGACCGTGTGTTTTTTCCTTTAGCACTACTCAGCTGATTCCAATCATCAACGCTTGATGATGAGTTGGTTATTAGAATCAGATGTGTCGTTCAGAAACCAAAGTGTGTACCTGGGGGGGGCCCAGGACTGAGTTTGGGAACCCCTGATCTAGACTGTAGAATCTACCCGCTTACCCCTTCAAAGTAGGAGGATACATATCAGAGGAGGTTGGTGGCACCTTAATTAGGGAGGACAGGCTGGTGTTAATGTACTGG
>NW_024058684.1:0-49580 GCF_016432855.1 Salvelinus namaycush
GCTACCATGGAGCCTTATTATGGTACAATGTATAGCTACCATGGAGCCTATTCTATTCTAATGTATTAGCTACCATGGAGCCTTATTCTATTATAATGTATTAGCTACCATGGAGCCTTATTCTATATAATGTATTAGCTACCATGGTGCCTTATTATAATGTATTAGCTACCATGGAGCCTTATTCTATTATAATGTATTAGCTACCATGGAGCCTTATTCTATTATAATGTATTAGCTACCATGGAGCCTTATTCTATTATAATGTATTAGCTACCATGGTGCCTTATTCTAATGTATTAGCTACCATGGTGCCTTATTCTATCTAATGTATTAGCTACCATGGAGCCTTATTCTATTCTAATGTATTAGCTACCATGGAGCCTTATTCTATTAATGTATTAGCTACCATGGAGCCTTATTCTATTCTAATGTATTAGCTACCATGGAGCCTTATTCTATCTGATGTATTAGCTACCATGGAGCCTTATTCTAATGTATTAGCTACCATGGAGCCTTATTCTATTCTAATGTATTAGCTACCATGGAGCCTTATTATTACAATGTATTAGCTACCATGGAGCCTTATTCTATTATAATGTATTAGCTACCATGGAGCCTTATTCTATTATAATGTATTAGCTACCATGGAGCCTTATTCTATTATAATGTATTAGCTACCATGGAGCCTTATTCTATTCTAATGTATTAGCTACCATGGAGCCTTATTCTAATGTATTAGCTACCATGGAGCCTTATTCTATTATAATGTATTAGCTACCATGGAGCCTTATTCTATTATAATGTATTAGCTACCATGGAGCCTTATTATATTCTAATGTATTAGCTACCATGGTGCCTTATTCTATTCTAATGTTTAGCTACCATGGAGCCTTATTCTATTATAATGTATTAGCTACCATGGTGCCTTATTCTAATGTATTAGCTACCATGAGCCTTATTATAATGTATTAGCTACCATGGAGCCTTATTCTATTATAATGTATTAGCTACCATGGAGCCTATTCTATTTAATGTATTAGCTACCATGGAGCCTTATTTTAATGTATTAGCTACCATGGAGCCTTATTCTAATGTATTAGCTACCATGGAGCCTTATTCTATTATAATGTATTAGCTACCATGGAGCCTTATTCTATTATAATGTATTAGCTACCATGGAGCCTTATTCTATTATAATGTATTAGCTACCATGGAGCCTTATTCTATTCTAATGTATTAGCTACCATGGAGCCTATATATTCAATGTATTAGCTACCATGGGCCTTATTCTATTATAATGTATTAGCTACCATGGAGCCTTATTCTATTCTAATGTATTAGCTACCATGGTGCCTACTTCTATTCTAATGTATTAGCTACCATGGAGCCTTATTCTATTATAATGTATTAGCTACCATGGAGCCTTATTCTATTATAATGTATTAGCTACCATGGAGCCTTATTCTATTCTAATGTATTAGCTACCATGGTGCCTTATTCATTATAATGTTAGCTACCATGGAGCCTTATTCTATTATAATGTAATAGCTACCATGGAGCCTTATTATAATGCATTAGCTACCATGGAGCCTTATTCTATTATAATGTATTAGCTACCATGGAGCTACCATGGAGCCTATATCTATTATAATGTATTAGCTACCATGGAGCCTTATTCTATTATAATGTATTAGCTACCATGGAGCCTTATTCTATTATAATGTATTAGCTACCATGGTGCCTTATTCTATTCTAATGTATTAGCTACCATGGAGCCTTATTCTATTGTATTAGCTACCATGGAGCCTTATTCTATTATAATGTATTAGCTACCATGGAGCCTTATTCTATTATAATGTATTAGCTACCATGGAGCCTTATTCTATTATAATGTATTAGCTACCATGGAGCCTAATTCTATTCTAATGTTTAGTTACCATGGAGCCTTATTCTAATGTATTAGCTACCATGGAGCCTTATTCTATTATAATGTATTAGCTACCATGGAGCCTTATTCTATTTAATGTATTAGCTACCATGGTGCTAATTATATTCTAATGTTTATCTACCATGGTGCCTTATTCTATTATAATTTTAGCTACCATGGAGCCTTATTCTATTATAATGTATTAGCTACCATGGAGCCTTATTCTAATGTATTAGCTACCATGGTGCCTTATTATAATGTATTAGCTATGGAGCCTATTCTATTATAATGTATTAGCTACATGGAGCCTTATTCTATTATAATGTATTAGCTACCATGGAGCCTTATTCTAATATATTAGCTACCATGGTGCCTTATTCTAATGTATTAGCACCATGGAGCCTTATTCTATTATAATGTATTAGCTACTCATGTGCCTTATTCTATTCTAATGTATTAGCTACCATGGAGCCTTATTCTATTATAATGTATTAGCTACCATGGAGCCTTATTCTATTATAATGTATTAGCTACCATGGAGCCTTATTCTATTATAATGTATTAGCTACCATGGTGCCTTATTCTATTATAATGTATTAGCTACCATGGTGCCTTATTCTATTATAATGTATTAGCTACCATGGAGCCTTATTCTATTATATGTATTAGCTACCATGGTGCCTTATTATATTATAATGTAGTAGCTACCATTGAGCCTTATTCTATTATAATGTATTATCTACCATGGTGCCTTATTATATTATAATGTATTAGCTACCATGGTGCCTTATTCTATTCTAATGTATTAGCTACCATGGTGCCTTATTCTATTATAATGTAGTAGCTACCATGGAGCCTTATTCTATTATAATGTAGTAGCTACCATGGAGCCTTATTCTATTATAATGTATTAGCTACCATGGTGCCTTATTCTATTATAATGTATTAGCTACCATGGAGCCTTATTATATTATAATGTATTAGCTACCATGGTGCCTTATTCTATTCTAATGTATTAGCTACCATGGAGCCTTATTATATTCTAATGTATTAGCTACCATGGTCCCTTATTCTATTATAATGTATCAGCTACCATGGAGCCTTATCTATTATAATGTATTAGCTACCATGGTGCCTTATTCTATTCTAATGTATTAGCTACCATGGAGCCTTATTCTAATGTATTAGCTACATGGAGCCTTATTCTATTATAATGTATTAGCTACCATGGTGCCTTATTCTACTCTACTGTATTAGCTACCATGGTGCCTTATTCTATTATAATGTATTAGCTACCATGGAGCCTTATTATATTATAATGTATTAGCTACCATTGAGCCTTATTCTATTCTAATGTATTAGCTACCATGGTGCCTTATTCTACTCTAATGTATTAGCTACCATGGAGCCTTATTCTATTCTAATGTATTAGCTACCATGGAGCCTTATTATATTCTGATGTATTATCTACCATGGAGCCTTATTCTATTATAATGTATTAGTTACCATGGAGCCTTATTCTATTATAATGTATTAGCTACCATGGAGCCTTATTATATTCTGATGTATTATCTACCATGGAGCCTTATTCTAATGTTTTAGCTACTATGGAGCCTTATTCTATTCTAATGTATTAGCTACCATGGAGCCTTATTATGGTACAATGTATTAGCTACCATGGAGCCTTATTCTATTCTAATGTATTAGCTACCACGGCGCCTTATTCTATTATAATGTATTAGCTACCACGGAGCCTTATTCTACTATAATGTATTAGCTACCATGGTGCCTTATTATAATGTATTAGCTACCACGGAGCCTTATTCTACTATAATGTATTAGCTACCATGGTGCCTTATTATAATGTATTAGCTACCATGGAGCCTTATTCTACTCTAATGTATTAGCTACCATGGAGCCTTATTCTATTCTAATGTATTAGCTACCATGGTGCCTTATTCTACTCTAACGTATTAGCTACCATGGAGCCTTATTCTATTCTAATGTATTAGCTACCATGGTGCCTTATTCTACTCTAACGTATTAGCTACCATGGAGCCTTATTCTATTCTAATGTATTAGCTACCATGGAGCCTTATTCTATTCTGATGTATTATCTACCATGGAGCCTTATTCTAATGTATTAGCTACCATGGAGCCTTATTCTATTCTAATGTATTAGCTACCATGGAGCCTTATTATGTTACAATGTATTAGCTACCATGGAGCCTTATTCTATTCTAATGTATTAGCTACCATGGAGCCTTATTCTATTATAATGTATTAGCTACCATGGAGCCTTATTCTATTATAATGTATTAGCTACCATGGAGCCTAATTCTATTCTAATGTATTAGCTACCATGGAGCCTTATTCTAATGTATTAGCTACCATGGAGCCTTATTCTATTATAATGTATGAGCTACCATGGAGCCTTATTCTATTATAATGTATTAGCTACCATGGAGCCTTATTCTATTATAATGTATTAGCTACCATGGTGTCTAATTATATTCTAATGTTTTATCTACCATGGTGCCTTATTCTATTCTAATGTTTTAGCTAACATGGAACCTTATTCTATTATAATGTATTAGCTACCATGGTGCCTTATTCTAATGTATTAGCTACCATGGTGCCTTATTATAATGTATTAGCTACTATGGAGTCCTATTCTATTATAATGTATTAGCTACCATGGAGCCCTATTCTATTATAATGTATTAGCTACCATGGAGCCTTATTTTAATGTATTAGCCACCATGGAGCCTTATTCTATTATAATGTATTAGCTACCATGGAGCCTTATTCTAATATAATGTATTAGCTACCATGGAGCCTTATTCTATTATAATGTATTAGCTACCATGGAGCCTTATTCTATTATAATGTATTAGCTACCATGGTGCCTTATTCTAATGTATTAGCTACCATGGTGCCTTATTCTATTGTATTAGCTACCATGGAGCCTTATTCTATTCTAATGTATAAGCTACCATGGAGCCTTATTCTAATGTATTAGCTACCATGGAGCCCTATTCTATTATAATGTATTAGCTACCATGGAGCCTTATTCTATTATAATGTATTAGCTACCATGGAGCCTTATTCTATTATAATGTATTAGCTACCATGGAGCCTTATTCTATTATAATGTATTAGCTACCATGGAGCCTTATTCTATTATAATGTATTAGCTACCATGGTGCCTTATTCTATTCTAATGTATTAGCTACCATGGAGCCTTATTCTATTATAATGTATTAGCTACCATGGAGCCTTATTCTATTATAATGTATTAGCTACCATGAAGCCTTATTCTATTATAATGTATTAGCTACCATGGAGCCTTATTCTATTATAATGTATTAGCTACCATGGTGCCTTATTCTATTATAATGTATTAGCTACCATGGTGCCTTATTCTATTCTAATGTATTAGCTACCATGGTGCTTTATTCTATTATAATGTAGTAGCTACCATGGAGCCTTATTCTATTATAATGTAGTAGCTACCATGGAGCCTTATTCTATTATAATGTATTAGCTACCATGGTGCCTTATTCTATTATAATGTATTAGCTACCATGGTGCCTTATTCTATTCTAATGTATTAGCTACCATGGAGCCTTATTATATTCCAATGTATTAGCTACCATGGTCCCTTATTCTATTATAATGTATCAGCTACCATGGAGCCTTATTCTATTATAATGTATTAGCTACCATGGTGCCTTATTCTATTCTAATGTATTAGCTACCATGGAGCCTTATTCTAATGTATTAGCTACCATGGAGCCTTATTCTATTATAATGTATTAGCTACCATGGTGCCTTATTCTACTCTACTGTATTAGCTACCATGGTGCCTTATTCTATTATAATGTATTAGCTACCATTGAGCCTTATTCTATTCTAATGTATTAGCTACCATGGTGCCTTATTCTACTCTAATGTATTAGCTACCATGGAGCCTTATTCTATTCTAATGTATTAGCTACCATGGTGCCTTATTCTATTATAATGTATCAGCTACCATGGTGCCTTATTCTATTGTAATGTATTAGCTACCATGGAGCCTTATTATATTCTGATGTATTATCTACAGTGGAGCCTTATTCTAATGTATTAGCTACTATGGAGCCTTATTCTATTCTAATGTATTAGCTACCATGGAGCCTTATTATGTTACAATGTATTAGCTACCATGGAGCCTTATTCTATTCTAATGTATTAGCTACGACGGCGCCTTATTCTATTATAATGTATTAGCTACCACGGAGCCTTATTCTACTATAATGTATTAGCTACCATGGTGCCTTATTATAATGTATTAGCTACCACGGAGCCTTATTCTACTATAATGTATTAGCTACCATGGTGCCTTATTATAATGTATTAGCTACCATGGAGCCTTATTCTACTCTAATGTATTAGCTACCATGGAGCCTTATTCTATTCTAATGTATTAGCTACCATGGTGCCTTATTCTACTCGAATGTATTATCTACCATGGAGCCTTATTCTAATGTATTAGCTACCATGGAGCCTTATTCTATTCTAATGTATTAGCTACCATGGAGCCTTATTATGTTACAATGTATTAGCTACCATGGAGCCTTATTCTATTCTAATGTATTAGCTACCATGGAGCCTTATTCTATTATAATGTATTAGCTACCATGGAGCCTTATTCTATTATAATGTATTAGCTACCATGGAGCCTAATTCTATTCTAATGTATTAGCTACCATGGAGCCTTATTCTAATGTATTAGCTACCATGGAGCCTTATTCTATTATAATGTATGAGCTACCATGGAGCCTTATTCTATTATAATGTATTAGCTACCATGGTGTCTAATTATATTCTAATGTTTTAGCTACCATGGTGCCTTATTCTAATGTATTAGCTACCATGGTGCCTTATTATAATGTATTAGCTACCATGGAGTCCTATTCTATTATAATGTATTAGCTACCATGGAGCCCTATTCTATTATAATGTATTAGCTACCATGGAGCCTTATTTTAATGTATTAGCTACCATGGTGCCTTATTCTAATGTATTAGCCACCATGGAGCCTTATTCTATTATAATGTATTAGCTACCATGGAGCCTTATTCTATTATAATGTATTAGCTACCATGGAGCCTTATTCTATTATAATGTATTAGCTACCATGGAGCCTTATTCTATTATAATGTATTAGCTACCATGGTGCCTTATTCTAATGTATTAGCTACCATGGTGCCTTATTCTATTGTATTAGCTACCATGGAGCCTTATTCTATTCTAATGTATAAGCTACCATGGAGCCTTATTCTAATGTATTAGCTACCATGGAGCCCTATTCTATTATAATGTATTAGCTACCATGGAGCCTTATTCTATTATAATGTATTAGCTACCATTGAGCCTTATTCTATTATAATGTATTAGCTACCATGGAGCCTTATTCTATTATAATGTATTAGCTACCATGGAGCCTTATTCTATTATAATGTATTAGCTACCATGGTGCCTTATTCTATTCTAATGTATTAGCTACCATGGAGCCTTATTCTATTATAATGTATTAGCTACCATGGAGCCTTATTCTATTATAATGTAGTAGCTACCATGGAGCCTTATTCTATTATATGTATTAGCTACCATGGTGCCTTATTCTATTATAATGTATTAGCTACCATGGTGCCTTATTATATTATAATGTATTAGCTACCATGGTGCCTTATTATATTCTAATGTATTAGCTACGATGGAGCCTTATTATATTCTAATGTATTAGCTACCATGGTGCCTTATTCTATTATAATGTATCAGCTACCATGGAGCCTTATTCTATTATAATGTATTAGCTACCATGGTGCCTTATTCTATTATAATGTATTAGCTACCATGGAGCCTAATTCTATTCTATTGTATTAGCTACCATGGAGCCTTATTCTAATGTATTAGCTACCATGGTCCCTTATTCTATTCTAATGTATTAGCTACCATGGAGCCTTATTATATTCTAATGTATTAGCTACCATGGTGCCTTATTCTATTATAATGTATCAGCTACCATGGAGCCTTATTCTATTATAATGTATTAGCTACCATGGTGCCTTATTCTATTCTAATGTATTAGCTACCATGGAGCCTTATTCTAATGTATTAGCTACCATGGAGCCTTATTCTATTATAATGTATTAGCTACCATGGAGCCTTATTAGATTCTAATGTATTAGCTACCATGGTGCCTTATTCTATTCTAATGTATTAGCTACCATGGTGCCTTATTCTATTATAATGTATTAGCTACCATGGAGCCTTATTCTATTATAATGTATTAGCTACCATGGTGCCTTATTCTATTATAATGTATTAGCTACCATGGAGCCTTATTCTACTCTAATGTATTAGCTACCATGGAGCCTTATTCTACTGTATTAGCTACCATGGAGCCTTATTATATTATAATGTATTGTCTACCATGGTGCCTTATTCTATTATAATGTATTAGCTACCATGGAGCCTTATTCTACTCTACTGTATTAGTTACTACGGAGCCTTATTCTACTTTTTATTTTTCATTTCTTTCAAAAGTTTAATATTATATTGAGACTGACAAAGACACGTTTTTGCTGATCGATTAGTGAGAATTTAAAATAAACTTCACATCTACTACACATCTGTATTCAATGCAAATTCTGATTCATTCAGTCAACAGATAATATCAAAATAAACAGCTGGCTCTATTCTGCTTCTACATAGTGGAATAACATTGATGGGAACACTCATGTTTTTCATGTCAACCACTTTATTATAAAAACACCACCACATTTTCATAGTCCTTTAGCTTGATGACTAATACACAAATTAACTCAATGAAACAAAACGACTAAATTCAAGAAATGCACATTCTATTAATCTATTCAATATCTAAATCATGTATTCAAATTCATTTAGCGAAAAGCCAGATCAAATGAAATTCAAGAGGATAAACGTTAAAATCAAGAAATCCAAAACTCTATATAGTAATTAACATTTAGCAATATCCCAAATATATAATGAACAATATTAGAGGGTTTATACTTGTATGCAATGAATTAAAGTTCATAATCAAAACACATTGTATATTATTGTTATTATATTATTATTTTACACTGGGAACATTGCAGTGGTGGGCCGTCAGGGCCAGCAAGGCCTTCTCTGCTGGCCTAAACATCATCAGAATATAATTTTTTTAAAAATATATTTTCCCCCAAATATGTATTAAATTATTCCCCAGAGTAAGAGTTATACTCTTCATTTCATAGCTTTCCTCTTGGTTGCACTGCTTCCAGCCCCAGGTTGAGTTTTGGAGGGCTGGTCTTTATGTTAGATCTTTTATCCAATCATATTCAGCCATCATGTGTTGCCAGGGGTCTAAAATCTGCCCTCAGGCCTTCAGAATCAACAGTGCGGGCGCTTGTAGCTTAAAGTGAATGGAAATGAAAATTTTGTGTCAACCAATCAGCTTTAGAGTTGGCTATTGTACGCCTGCTGGCTGGCTCCAGTGTTACACAGGAGCCAGCTAGCAGGCGTAGTGCGTGCACGTCTTTTGATTGGATTACCAATATTGAGAGGCAGGTCCTATGGGCAGGTCTATGCAGAACTTCAGAACTAGGAAACTGAATTTGATAAACAAATTAATTTGCGTACTACTAAGCTGTTTTTTTCAATCCACAATGGCGGAAGGAGGAGAAGATATCGATTTGGTCGAGGATATAATTATAACGCCATTCTCAAGACGAACTTTTCTAGAAAAGTTAGACATTGTAAGGAGAGGTCACCTGACGCCGACGCTACAAAGCCTGTCACAGGCGGGAAAGGGGTTCGTTCGCCACTTTCAAAGTTCCAACTACGAGCGCTATCAATGGCTCACAGGCTCCTTACAAGCAATGGTGCTTTTGAAAACTTTTGGGGACACCCGAGTGGATCTACAGCTCAACGAACAAGCGCGCAGGGCAACGGAGCTGCACAATGAAAAGGTGAAGAAAAATAGGGAAGTATTGAAAAGACTCATTGATTGTGTTCTTGCCTATTAGTTGAACTGTACTGTATTGTACTCTTCCCCTGCAATTCTCTGAATAAAAATGTCAATTTCAAGGTGACGCAACGCCTGGTTATACTGCGTTTCTGTCTAAATGTACAGTGTCTAGAGCCATGGCATCATAATGATGGTAATAAGAGGTGGATTAATTCGGGTGGGACTGTGTAGGACCTCACTGAAGGCCCAGGCCCCAGGCACGCCACTGGAACATTGTATATTATTTATCATCTCCAGATGAAAACTAAAACAAAAGTAGGTCTAGTTTGTTAATGATTTCATATAAACTATATGATTTCATTTGGCATGAACAAAAACCTAAATTCTCAGGTCAAAAACATAAGTCAGAACACAGCCTCTCTATTCTCTCATGTGATTTCAGGTCCTCTGACTGGGAAAATGTCTTTCCACACTGAGAGCAGTGGTAAGTCTTCTCCTTCTGTGTATGTATTCTTGCGTGCTTATTCAGATGTCTTAAATTGATAAAACTCTTTCCACACTGGGAGCATTGGTAGAGCTTTTCTTGTGCGTGTGTTGTCTCATGCTCTTTTAGGGTCCCTAACTGGGTAAAACGCTTTCCACACTGGGAACATTGGAAAGGCTTTTCCCCTGTGTGTATCCTCTCATGCTCCTCCAGACTCCTTAAGCGGGCAAAATGCTTTCCACACTGGGAACATTGGAAAGGCTTTTCCCCTGTGTGTATCCTCTCATGCTGCTTTAGGCTCCCTGACCAGGCGAAACACTTTCCACACTGGGAACAGTTGTACGGTTTCTCTCCCGAGTGTATTCTCTTATGCTCCCTCAGGTTTCCTAACAAAGTAAAACTCTTTCCACACTGGGAACATTGGAAAGGCCTTTCTCCTGTGTGTGTCCTCTCATGCCGTTTTAGGGCCCATGATAGGGAAAATCTCTTTTCACATTGGGAGCAGTGGTGTTGTCTCGCTGGTTTGGGTGTCACTGGGTCTGGTCCCCCTGAAGGACTCTTTCCGCTGTCAGAGTGAGAGTCTGGTCCCTCTCCTGCCAAAGACAAACAGATTATTTAGTTAAATACTTAATAGAGACCTGAATAAAACTTCTACATGATAAAACTGGCTCCATGTTAGAGGAGGAGCCTGGTGAAGAGCTCCGGTCTGAGTAACTGACTGACGCTGCTCCCCTCTGTGACATCACTGCTCCCCTCTGTGACATCGCTGCCCCCTCCTTTTAAACTACTGCCCAGCCTTTCTGAACTGCCTGGCTGAACAACACCTTATCATCTGAAGCTGTGGTAGACCATCACCAAGACCTGCCAGATCGCTACATGTGTTTTGTTAGTTTTGACAGTTTTTAGTCTGAGATTGTCTTTGTAATGAAAAGTGTTGTATAAAATACATCATTATTATTATTACTACTATTGTTATACTATCAGGTTTAGTCCCCCAATCACATCATGAATTTAAAGTATTACTCTGCCATTTTTTTATTCATGCCCCCCTTCAGTCCTTGATTTTCCCTCAAGTCTAAATAATGATCTATATACACTGCTCAAAAAAATAAAGGGAACACTTAAACAACACAATGTAACTCCAAGTCAATCACACTTCTGTGAAATCAAACTGTCCACTTAGGAAGCAACACTGATTGACAATACATTTCACATGCTGTTGTGCAAATGGAATAGACAACAGGTGGAAATTATAGGCAATTAGCAAGACACCCCCAATAAAGGAGTGGTTCTGCAGGTGGTGACCACAGACCACTTCTCAGTTCCTATGCTTCCTGGCTGATGTTTTGGTCACTTTTGAATGCTGGCGGTGCTTTCACTCTAGTGGTAGCATGAGACGGAGTCTACAACCCACACAAGTGGCTCAGGTAGTGCAGTTCATCCAGGATGGCACATCAATGCGAGCTGTGGCAAAAAGGTTTGCTGTGTCTGTCAGCGTAGTGTCCAGAGCATGGAGGCGCTACCAGGAGACAGGCCAGTACATCAGGAGACGTTGCCCTCCTACGGCCTCCTCCACAACTCAGCAGCAGGACCGCTACCTCCGCCTTTGTGCAAGGAGGTGCACTGCCAGAGCCCTGCAAAATGACCTCCAGCAGGCCACAATGTGCATGTGTCTGCTCAAACGGTCAGAAACAGACTCCATGAGGGTGGTATGAGGGCCCGACGTCCACAGGTGGGGGTTGTGCTTACAGCCCAACACTGTGCAGGACGTTTGGCATTTGCCAGAGAACACCAAGATTGGCAAATTCGCCACTGGCGCCCTCTGCTCTTCACAGATGAAAGCAGGTTCACACTGAGCACATGTGACAGACGTGACAGAGTCTGGAGACGTCGTGGAGAACGTTCTGCTGCCTGCAACATCCTCCAGCATGACCGGTTTGGCGGTGGGTCAGTCATGGTGTGGGGTGGCATTTCTTTGGGGGGCCGCACAGCCCTCCATGTGCTCGCCAGAGGTAGCCTGACTGCCATTAGGTACCGAGATGAGATCCTCAGACCCCTTGTGAGACCATATGCTGGTGCGGTTGGCCCTGGGTTCCTCCTAATGCAAGACAATGCTAGACCTCATGTGGCTGGAGTGTGTCAGCAGTTCCTGCAAGAGGAAGGCATTGATGGAATGGACTGGC
Source organism: Salvelinus namaycush (assembly GCF_016432855.1). NCBI lineage: Eukaryota > Metazoa > Chordata > Actinopteri > Salmoniformes > Salmonidae > Salvelinus > Salvelinus namaycush. Next base: position 12,618 of record NW_024058684.1, read on the forward strand.
CCGCCCGTTCCCCAGACCTGAATCCAATTGAGCACATCTGGGACATCATGTCTCGCTCCATCCACCAACGCCATGTTGCACCACAGACTGTCCAGGAGTTGGCGGATGCTTTAGTCCAGGTCTGGGAGGAGATCCCTCAGGAGACCATCCGCCACCTCATCAGGAGCATGCCCAGGCGTTGTAGGGAGGTCATACAGGCACGTGGAGGCCACACGCACTACTGAGCCTCATTTTGACTTGTTTTAAGGACATTACATCAAAGTTGGATCAGCCTGTAGTGTGGTTTTCCACTTTCATTTTGAGTGTGACTCCAAATCCAGACCTCCATGGGTTGATACATTTGATTTCCATTGATATTTTTTGTGTGATTTTGTTGTCAGCACATTCAACTATGTAAAGAAAAAAGTATTTAATAAGAATATTTCATTCATTCAGATCTAGGATGTGTTATTTTAGTGTTCCCTTTATTTTTTTGAGCAGTGTATAATTGAGATAAACTTTTGTTATTGACCAAATACTTATTTTCCACCATAATTTGCAAATAAATTCATTAAAAATCCTACAATGTGATTTTCTGGATTTTTTTTCTAATTTTGTCTGTCATAGTTGAAGTGTACCTATGATGAAAATTACAGGCCTCTCTCATCTTTTTACGTGGGAGAACTTGCACAATTGGTGGCTGACTAAATACTTTTTTGCCCCACTGTATATATATATATATATATAAATAATGGACTGTCATTGTTACAATCTTAATTTCACCTACAGGACTGACGTTACCTACTTTTAGGAGGGCATGTCATTTTATTGAATGGTTTCCCCCCCTGCCGTCTCCCGACAAATAGGGCCTGCTCCGCTACTTCTCCTGACAGGTTAAAACTTCTTTAGGGATAGGGGGTTTGGATGACTGAGGTGCCCAAAGTAAACTGCCTGTTACTCAGGCCCAGAAGCTAGGATATGCATATGCATGGTAGTATTGGATAGAAAAGTTTCTAAAACTGTTAAAATAATGTCTGTGAGTATAACAGAACTGATTTGGCAGGCGAAACCCCGAGGACAATCCATTCAGGAAATCTTTTTTTGAGGTCATTGTTTTTTCCAATGCTTTTCTATGGGAAGCCAAATTATTAGGACCCAGATTGCAGTTCCTATGGCTTCCACTAGATGTCAACAGTCTTTAGCAATTGTTCGATGTTGTCTTTTTGAAAAATGAAGAAGTAGTCGTATTCTTTCCAAGTGTCATTCAGGTGGACTCTAGTCTTTTGGTGCGCGTGAATGAGAGCGCACTCCGTTTCGTTTTTCACCGGTATTGGAAACAGTTTATTCCGTCTTAAATTTGATTGATTATTTACATTTTAGGGTACCTGAGGTTGGATTAGAAACATTGTTTGAAATGTTTGGACCAAGTTAACATGTAACTTATTAGATCCTTTGTAGGCATGTTGGGCGAGTTGGAACCGGTGTATTTCTGAATCAAACGCGCCAAATAAACAGACATTTTTGGGATAAAAAGAAGAACTTTATCAAACAAAACGACCATTCATTGTGTAACTGAGACCTTTGGGATTGCAAAAAGATGAAGATCTTCAAAGGTAAGCGATTTATTTCATCGCTATTTCTGACTTTCGTGATGCATCGGTTTGGTTGGAAAATGTTTTTCATGCTTTTGTAAGCGGGGCGCTGTCCTCAGATAATCGCATGGTATGTTTACGCCGTAAAGCCTTTTTGAAATCTGACAAAGCGACTGGATTAACAAGAAGTTAATCTTTAAACCAATGTATAACACTTGTATTTTTTATGAATGTTTATTATGACTCTTTATGTATTTTGAATTTGGCGCTCTGCAATTTCCCAGGATGTTGTCGAGGTGGGTCGCTAGCGGAACGCCTACGCCAGAAAGGTTAAAGTGCCATTTCGTCCATTAGAGGTTTCTGTTATTCAGATAGTACTCACTGGTGGTAATCAGATCTACCTACTCTTCCTCCTCCTCTTTCACTTTGAACTCCTTCCTCTTCTTTCACGGTAACAGCCTCGCCCTCTACTTATTTTGTTACTGTGATATCCTCCTTTTCATTCTCTTCTTCACGACAATGTTCAGCCCCAGACCCTCTTTCTCCGTCCAGCAGACCTGCTCTTCTTTAGCAGGGGAGTAGCTTAGTCGGGGATGTTAGCTAGCTAGTATTAGCCACTAACCTAGTGCTAGGCTAACTTATCAAGCCAGCTAGCTGAGTAACAATATAAATATAACATTAAATATGGTAAATAGCTATACAACAAAAATGTGTTTAAAACACAGAGGCACATATACACAGTCTAAAGAGCTTCAATGTTTCGGCTATGTTGACGAGCAAGCTACCGAGGTGACCGACTAGCTGTTGTTGTTGAAGAAACGTCCCGTCCACTAGATTATACGTCACACTGGCAGCATCACCTGAAAGACGCTCATCGCCATCTGCTGACTGGAGTTGGTAACGCAGTTGAGAGAAAAGTGCATTTTATTTCATTTAAAACATACTTTCCATCTGCTACATATCTGCCTGCATTTAAGGCGATGTCATATTAATTCAGTCAAACAAACGCTCTGCAGCCTCGTTTAACAGTGATCTACGTTCTATGAAAGCGTCTGGGAGCAAACTGGAGAATAGCTTGAGGAAAACAAAGCTAACTGCATCCCCAGGCCCTGGCGTATCACCAGACTGCATACAAAGAGGCACTGAACACTGCACACAAGTTATACTTTACCAATCTCATTGCAACTGTTGAGGGAAACCCCATAATTCTATTTTCTGTTGTAAAGAAATGAGTTGATCCACCAGATAGGTCCTCCCACTCCATTAAGTAAAGAAATGAGTTGATCCACCAGATAGCTCCTCCCACTCCATTAAGTAAAGAAATGAGTTCAACCACCAGATAGCTCCTCCCACTCCATTAAGTAAAGAAATGAGTTGAACCACCAGATAGCTCCTCCCACTCCATTAAGTAAAGAAATGAGTTCAACCACCAGATAGCTCCTCCTACTCCATTAAGTAAAGAATGAGTTGATCCACCAGATAGCTCCTCCCACTCCATTAAGTAAAGAAATGAGTTGAACCACCAGATAGCTCCTCCCACTCCATTAAGTAAAGAAATGAGTTGATCCACCAGATAGCTCCTCCCACTCCATTAAGTAAAGAAATGAGTTCAACCACCAGATAGCTCCTCCCACTCCATTGAATACAGTAAAAGCCAATGGCCAGTATACAGTATCCCTTCTCTATGTTTGACAAGTTGTAGCTGTGGCTTGGAGTGTTAATTATTCATTATTAATATATCATTAATACAATGTAGTCACAGTGAATTTGGTGGTGTTTTTTCTCTCCAGATCATTTAGAAGTCGCTTGCATTTCCCCCCATAAATAAGTGTGAAAGTACCCAGTTTTGCCCTCTAGATGCCGCTGTTCCTGCTATTGCCACACAGTTTTTTAAAAATCAATTTTGCTGATGTGTTTATTAAATGGATGATAACAATTTCTTTCCAACTTTGGGTAGAAAACCAATAGCTTTTTTCTCACGATGAAAATATATTGTCCTCCGATTCAGTCCTCCATGAAAGCAATTCAGTCCTTCTCTTGGTCCCGTGTGGCTCAGTTGGTAGAGCATGGCGCTTGCAACGCCAGGGTTGTGGGTTCAATTCCCACGGGGGGACCAGGGTTCAATTCCCACGGGGGGACCAGGATGAATATGTATGAACTTTCCAATTTGTAAGTCGCTCTGGATAAGAGCGTCTGCTAAATGACTTAAATGTAAAATGTAAATGTTAGGCTTAATCTGTGTCCAGGAAATGGCGTGTGGTTTATTCCCTTCAAAGAAGGGATCTGGATTAGTTAAGACCATTCCTGGTCGGTGGGGGGTCCATGGGAAGCTTTTGACCATTTTATTGGATTCCTCATGTCTTACTCAAGTGTTGGAAGAAGTTTGATCCCAATCGGATGTTGGATACTATATTATATATATATACACTATATTTATTGAATATTATGAATCAAAAGGGCCAATTTGGGTGCAACCAATTAGCTTCATTTCTCAGATCAAATTAAATGTCAACAACATAATGTTGCTGAAATGACATGGAACGACTCAGCTGTTTTTCCATCCCTGTGATTGGGTAGGGTAACTCCTACAGGTTAGTAAAGAGGTCAGGTAATATGGGAGTGTTCCATGCCTGTGATTGGGTAGGGTAACTCCTACAGGTTAGTAAAGAGGTCAGGTAATATGGGAGTGTTCCATCCCTGTGATTGGGTAGGGTAACTCCTACAGGTTAGTAAAGAGGTCAGGTAATATGGGAGTGTTCCTTCCCTGTGATTGGGTAGGGTAACTCCTACAGGTTAGTAAAGAGGTCAGGTAATATGGGAGTGTTCCATCCCTGTGATTGGGTAGGGTAACTCCTACAGGTTAGTAAAAAGGTCAGGTAATATGGGAGTGTTCCATCCCTGTGATTGGGTAGGGTAACTCCTACAGGTTAGTAAAGAGGTCAGGTAATATGGGAGTGTTCCATCCCTGTGATTGGGTAGGGTAACTCCTACAGGTTAGTAAAGAGGTCAGGTAATATGGGAGTGTTCCATCCTTGTGATTGGGTAGGGTAACTCCTACAGGTTAGTAAAGAGGTCAGGTAATATGGGAGTGTTCCATCCCTGTGATTGGGTAGGTAACTCCTACAGGTTAGTAAAGAGGTCAGGTAATATGGGAGTGTTCCATCCCTGTGATTGGGTAGGGTAACTCCTACAGGTTAGTAAAGAGGTCAGGTAATATGGGAGTGTTCCATCCCTGTGATTGGGTAGGGTAACTCCTACAGGTTAGTAAAGAGGTCAGGTAATATGGGAGTGTTCCATCCCTGTGATTGGGTAGGGTAACTCCTACAGGTTAGTAAAGAGGTCAGGTAATATGGGAGTGTTCCATCCCTGTGATTGGGTAGGGTAACTCCTACAGGTTAGTAAAGAGGTCAGGTAATTTGGGAGTGTTCCATCCTTGTGATTGGGTAGGGTAATTCCTACAGGTTAGTAAAGAGGTCAGGTAATATGGGAGTGTTCCATCCCTGTGATTGGGTAGGGTAACTCCTACAGGTTAGTAAAGAGGGCAGGTAATATGGGAGTGTTCCATCCCTGTGATTGGGTAGGGTAACTCCTACAGGTTAGTAAAGAGGTCAGGTAATATGGGAGTGTTCCATCCCTGTGATTGGGTAGGGTAACTCCTACAGGTTAGTAAAGAGGTCAGGTAATATGGGAGTGTTCCATCCCTGTGATTGGGTAGGGTAACTCCTACAGGTTAGTAAAAAGGTCAGGTAATATGGGAGTGTTCCATCCTTGTGATTGGGTAGGGTAACTCCTACAGGTTAGTAAAGAGGTCAGGTAATATGGGAGTGTTCCATCCCTGTGATTGGGTAGGGTAACTCCTACAGGTTAGTAAAGAGGTCAGGTAATATGGGAGTGTTCCATCCCTGTGATTGGGTAGGGTAACTCCTACAGGTTAGTAAAGAGGTCAGGTAATATGGGAGTGTTCCATCCCTGTGATTGGGTAGGGTAACTCCTACAGGTTAGTAAAGAGGTCAGTTAATATGGGAGTGTTCCATCCCTGTGATTGGGTAGGGTACCTCCTACAGGTTAGTAAAAAGGTCAGGTAATATGGGAGTGTTCCATCCCTGTGATTGGGTAGGTAACTCCTACAGGTTAGTAAAGAGGTCAGGTAATATGGGAGTGTTCCATCCCTGTGATTGGGTAGGGTAACTCCTACAGGTTAGTAAAGAGGTCAGGTAATATGGGAGTGTTCCATCCCTGTGATTGGGTAGGGTAACTCCTACAGGTTAGTAAAGAGGTCAGTTAATATGGGAGTGCTCCTTCCCTGTGATTGGGTAGGGTAACTCCTACAGGTTAGTAAAGAGGTCAGGTAATATGGGAGTGTTCCATCCCTGTGATTGGGTAGGGTAACTCCTACAGGTTAGTAAAGAGGTCAGGTAATATGGGAGTGTTCCATCCCTGTGATTGGGTAGGGTAACTCCTACAGGTTAGTAAAGAGGTCTGGTAATATGGGAGTGTTCCATCCCTGTGATTGGGTAGGGTAACTCCTACAGGTTAGTAAAGAGGTCAGGTAATATGGGAGTGTTCCATCCCTGTGATTGGGTAGGGTAACTCCTACAGGTTAGTAAAGAGGTCAGGTAATATGGGAGTGTTCCATCCCTGTGATTGGGTAGGGTACCTCCTACAGGTTAGTAAAAAGGTCAGGTAATATGGGAGTGTTCCATCCCTGTGATTGGGTAGGGTAACTCCTACAGGTTAGTAAAGATGTCAGGTAATATGGGAGTGTTCCATCCCTGTGATTGGGTAGGGTAACTCCTACAGGTTAGTAAAGAGGTCAGGTAATATGGGAGTGTTCCATCCCTGTGATTGGGTAGGGTAACTCCTACAGGTTAGTAAAGAGGTCAGGTAATATGGGAGTTTTTGCAATAGGGTTTTATAAGTGAATAAAATTCAGTGTGTTTCGACCTACGTGAGGTCAGAGGTCATCCTACTTCCTGATAGAGCAGTGGAGTGCACAACCTTTCACCCGATGAAACAAAGAGCGCTGTGATGAACTGCATCTAACGGCTTCAATGAAGTGGAAGCTGCATTCATGTAGATCAGGTTGTCATACCTGTGGTATACGGGCCTTATTGCTTAAATAAACTATATATACTCCCCTACGTATTTACTCAGACAGGGAAGATAACAGTTTAATGTGACTCTGTACTCCCCTACGTATTCATCTGGACAGGGAAGATAACAGTTTAATGTGACTCTGTACTCCCCTACGTATTTACTCAGACAGGGAAGATAACAGTTTAATGTGGCTCTGTACTCCCCTACGTATTTATCTGGACAGGGAAGATAACAGTTTAATGTGACTCTGTACTCCCCTACGTATTTATCTGGACAGGGAAGATAACAGTTTAATGTGACTCTGTACTCCCCTACGTATTTACTCAGACAGGGAAGATAACAGTTTAATGTGACTCTGTATTCCCCTACGTATTTATCTGGACAGGGAAGATAACAGTTTAATGTGACTCTGTACCCCCCTACGTATTCATCTGGACAGGGAAGATAACAGTTTAATGTGTCTCTGTACTCCCCTACGTATTTACTCAGACAGGGAAGATAACAGTTTAATGTGGCTCTGTACTCCCCTACGTATTCATCTGGACAGGGAAGATAACAGTTTAATGTGACTGTACTCCCCTACGTATTTATCTGGACAGGGAAGATAACAGTTTAATGTGGCTCTGTACTCCCCTACGTATTTATCTGGACAGGGAAGATAACAGTTTAATGTGACTCTGTATTCCCCTACGTATTTATCTGGACAGGGAAGATAACAGTTTAATGTGACTCTGTACTCCCCTACGTATTTACTCAGACAGGGAAGATAACAGTTTAATGTGACTCTGTACTCCCCTACGTATTCATCTGGACAGGGAAGATAACAGTTTAATGTGGCTCTGTATTCCCCTACGTATTTACTCAGACAGGGAAGATAACAGTTTAATGTGACTCTGTACCCCCCTACGTATTTACTCAGACAGGGAAGATAACAGTTTAATGTGACTCTGTACTCCCCTACGTATTTATCTGGACAGGGAAGATAACAGTTTAATGTGACTCTGTACTTCCCTACGTATTTATCTGGACAGGGAAGATAACAGTTTAATGTGACTCTGTATTCCCCTACGTATTTACTCAGACAGGGAAGATAACAGTTTAATGTGACTCTGTACCCCCCTACGTATTTACTCAGACAGGGAAGATAACAGTTTAATGTGACTCTGTACTCCCCTACGTATTTATCTGGACAGGGAAGATAACAGTTTAATGTGACTCTGTACTCCCCTACGTATTTATCTGGACAGGGAAGATAACAGTTTAATGTGACTCTGTACCCCCCTACGTATTTATCTGGACAGGGAAGATAACAGTTTAATGTGACTCTGTACCCCCCTACGTATTCATCTGGACAGGGAAGATAACAGTTTAATGTGTCTCTGTACTCCCCTACGTATTTACTCAGACAGGGAAGATAACAGTTTAATGTGGCTCTGTACTCCCCTACGTATTCATCTGGACAGGGAAGATAACAGTTTAATATGACTGTACTCCCCTACGTATTTATCTGGACAGGGAAGATAACAGTTTAATGTGGCTCTGTACTCCCCTACGTATTTATCTGGACAGGGAAGATAACAGTTTAATGTGACTCTGTATTCCCCTACGTATTTATCTGGACAGGGAAGATAACAGTTTAATGTGACTCTGTACTCCCCTACGTATTTACTCAGACAGGGAAGATAACAGTTTAATGTGACTCTGTACTCCCCTACGTATTCATCTGGACAGGGAAGATAACAGTTTAATGTGGCTCTGTATTCCCCTACGTATTTACTCAGACAGGGAAGATAACAGTTTAATGTGACTCTGTACCCCCCTACGTATTTACTCAGACAGGGAAGATAACAGTTTAATGTGACTCTGTACTCCCCTACGTATTTATCTGGACAGGGAAGATAACAGTTTAATGTGACTCTGTACTTCCCTACGTATTTATCTGGACAGGGAAGATAACAGTTTAATGTGACTCTGTATTCCCCTACGTATTTACTCAGACAGGGAAGATAACAGTTTAATGTGACTCTGTACCCCCCTACGTATTTACTCAGACAGGGAAGATAACAGTTTAATGTGACTCTGTACTCCCCTACGTATTTATCTGGACAGGGAAGATAACAGTTTAATGTGACTCTGTACTCCCCTACGTATTTATCTGGACAGGGAAGATAACAGTTTAATGTGACTCTGTACCCCCCTACGTATTTATCTGGACATGGAAGATAACAGTTTAATGTGACTCTGTACCCCCCTACGTATTCATCTGGACAGGGAAGATAACAGTTTAATGTGTCTCTGTACTCCCCTACGTATTTACTCAGACAGGGAAGATAACAGTTTAATGTGGCTCTGTACTCCCCTACGTATTCATCTGGACAGGGAAGATAACAGTTTAATGTGACTGTACTCCCCTACGTATTTATCTGGACAGGGAAGATAACAGTTTAATGTGGCTCTGTACTCCCCTACGTATTTATCTGGACAGGGAAGATAACAGTTTAATGTGACTCTGTATTCCCCTACGTATTTATCTGGACAGGGAAGATAACAGTTTAATGTGACTCTGTACTCCCCTACGTATTTACTCAGACAGGGAAGATAACAGTTTAATGTGACTCTGTACTCCCCTACGTATTCATCTGGACAGGGAAGATAACAGTTTAATGTGGCTCTGTATTCCCCTACGTATTTACTCAGACAGGGAAGATAACAGTTTAATGTGACTCTGTATTCCCCTACGTATTTACTCAGACAGGGAAGATAACAGTTTAATGTGACTCTGTGTTCCCCTACGTATTTACTCAGACAGGGAAGATAACAGTTTAATGTGACTCTGTACCCCCCTACGTATTTACTCAGACAGGGAAGATAACAGTTTAATGTGACTCTGTACTCCCCTACGTATTTATCTGGACAGGGAAGATAACAGTTTAATGTGACTCTGTACTCCCCTACGTATTTATCTGGACAGGGAAGATAACAGTTTAATGTGACTCTGTATTCCCCTACGTATTTACTCAGACAGGGAAGATAACAGTTTAATGTGACTCTGTACCCCCCTACGTATTTACTCAGACAGGGAAGATAACAGTTTAATGTGACTCTGTACTCCCCTACGTATTTATCTGGACAGGGAAGATAACAGTTTAATGTGACTCTGTACTCCCCTACGTATTTATCTGGACAGGGAAGATAACAGTTTAATGTGACTCTGTACTCCCCTACGTATTTACTCAGACAGGGAAGATAACAGTTTAATGTGACTCTGTATTCCCCTACGTATTTATCTGGACAGGGAAGATAACAGTTTAATGTGACTCTGTACTCCCCTACGTATTCATCTGGACAGGGAAGATAACAGTTTAATGTGACTCTGTACCCCCCTACGTATTTACTCAGACAGGGAAGATAACAGTTTAATGTGGCTCTGTAATCCCCTACGTATTTACTCAGACAGGGAAGATAACAGTTTAATGTGACTCTGTATTCCCCTACGTATTTATCTGGACAGGGAAGATAACAGTTTAATGTGACTCTGTACTCCCCTACGTATTCATCTGGACAGGGAAGATAACAGTTTAATGTGACTCTGTACTCCCCTACGTATTTACTCAGACAGGGAAGATAACAGTTTAATGTGACTCTGTATTCCCCTACGTATTTATCTGGACAGGGAAGATAACAGTTTAATGTGACTCTGTACCCCCTACGTATTCATCTGGACAGGGAAGATAACAGTTTAATGTGACTCTGTACCCCCCTACGTATTTACTCAGACAGGGAAGATAACAGTTTAATGTGGCTCTGTACTCCCCTACGTATTTACTCAGACAGGGAAGATAACAGTTTAATGTGACTCTGTATTCCCCTACGTATTTACTCAGACAGGGAAGATAACAGTTTAATGTGACTCTGTACCCCCCTACGTATTTACTCAGACAGGGAAGATAACAGTTTAATGTGGCTCTGTACTCCCCTACGCATTTACTCAGACAGGGAAGATAACAGTTTAATGTGACTCTGTACTCCCCTACGTATTTATCTGGACAGGGAAGATAACAGTTTGATGTGGCTCTGAACTCCCCTACGTATTTATCTGAACAGGGTAGATAACAGTTTAATGTGGCTCTGTACTCCCCTACGTATTTATCTGGACAGGGAAGATAACAGTTTAATGTGGCTATGTACACCCCTACGTATTTATCTGGACAGGGAAGATAACAGTTTAATGTGACTCTGTATTCCCCTACGTATTTATCTGGACAGGGAAGATAACAGTTTAATGTGACTCTGTATCCCCCTACGTATTCATCTGGACAGGGAAGATAACAGTTTAATGTGACTCTGTATTCCCCTACGTATTTACTCAGACAGGGTAGATAACAGTTTAATGTCGCTCTGTACTCCCCTACGTATTCATCTGGACAGGGTAGATAACAGTTTAATGTGACTCTGTACTCCCCTACGTATTTATCTGGACAGGGAAGATAACAGTTTAATGTGACTCTGTACTCCCCTACGTATTTATCTGGACAGGGTAGATAACAGTTTAATGTGACTCTGTACTCCCCTACGTATTCATCTGGACAGGGAAGATAACAGTTTAATGTGACTCTGTACTCCCCTACGTATTTACTCAGACAGGGTAGATAACAGTTTAATGTGACTCTGTACTCCCCTACGTATTTATCTGGACAGGGAAGATAACAGTTTAATGTGACTCTGTACTCCCCTACGTATTTATCTGGACAGGGAAGATAACAGTTTAATATGGCTCTGTACCCCCCTACGTATTTACTCAGACAGGGAAGATAACAGTTTAATGTGACTCTGTACCCCCCTACGTATTCATCTGGACAGGGTAGATAACAGTTTAATGTGACTCTGTACTCCCCTACGTATTTATCTGGACAGGGAAGATAACAGTTTAATGTGACTCTGTACTCCAGCATTTTAGATTTGAGATCAAATGTTTCATATGAGACAAAGGAACAGAATGTCACCTTTTATTTGAGGGTATTTTCAGGGTATCTGTTCTACCATTTAGAAATAAAATCACTTCATGTATCTAGTCCCCCCATTTGAATGCGTCATAAGTATTTGGACAAATTCACTTACAGTGGGGCAAAAAAGTATTTAGTCAGCCACCAATTGTGCAAGTTCTCCCACTTAAAAAGATGAGAGAGGCCTGTAATTTTCATCATAGGTACACTTCAACTATGACAGACAAAATGAGAAAAAGAAATCCAGAAAATCACATTGTAGGATTTTTTATGAATTTATTTGCAAATTATGGTGGAAAATAAGTATTTGGTCAATAACAAAAGTTTATCTCAATACTTTGTTATATACCCTTTGTTGGCAATGACAGAGGTCAAACGTTTTCTGTAAGTCTTCACAAGGTTTTCACACACTGTTGCTGGTATTTTGGCCCATTCCTCCATGCAGATCTCCTCTAGAGCAGTGATGTGGGAGAACTTGCACAATTGGTGGCTGACTAAATACTTTTTTGCCCCACTGTATACGTGTATTAAAGTATTTGGTCCCATATTCCTAGAACGTAATAACTACATCAAGCCTGTGACTCTACAAACGTGTTGGATGCATTTTCAGTTTGTTTTGGTTGTGTTTCAGAGGATGTTGTACCCAATATAAATGAACGGTGTTGGGTTCTGAGAATATGAAATATACTTATTCATGAACATGAGGGAGATAATGAGGGGTAATGTATAACGTTTACATTATATCAGGGATCCTATTGAAAGCGATCACATGTGGCAGGCATTGATAAGGGGAGAGAGCCATGGATTAGTGATGACGGGGGGGTTGAGGTCAGGCATTGATAAGGGGAGAGAGCCATGGATTAGTGATGACGGGGGGGTTGAGGTCAGGCATTGATAAGGGGAGAGAGCCATGGATTAGTGATGAAGGGGGGGTCGAGGTCAGGTCAGGCATTGATAAGGGGAGAGAGCCATGGATTAGTGATGAAGGGGGGTTGAGGTCAGGGCAGGCATTGATAAGGGGAGAGAGCCATGGATTAGTGATGAAGGGGGGGTCGAGGTCAGGGCAGGCATTGATAAGGGGAGAGAGCCATGGATTAGTGATGAAGGGGGGTCGAGGTCAGGGCAGGCATTGATAAGGGGAGAGAGCCATGGATTAGTGATGAAGGGGGGTTGAGGTCAGGCATTGATAAGGGGGAGAGAGCCATGGATTAGTGATGAAGGGGGGTCGAGGTCAGGTCAGGCATTGATAAGGGGAGAGAGCCATGGATTAGTGATGAAGGGGGGTTGAGGTCAGGCATTGATAAGTGGAGAGAGCCATGGATTAGTGATGAAGGGGGGTTGAGGTCAGGCATTGATAAGTGGAGAGAGCCATGGATTAGTGATGAAGGGGGGTCGAGGTCAGGCATTGATAAGGGGAGAGAGCCATGGATTAGTGATGAAGGGGGGTTGAGGTCAGGCATTGATAAGGGGAGAGAGCCATGGATTAGTGATGAAGGGGGGTTGAGGTCAGGCATTGATAAGGGGAGAGAGCCATGGATTAGTGATGAAGGGGGGTCGAGGTCAGGCATTGATAAGGGGAGAGAGCCATGGATTAGTGATGAAGGGGGGTCGAGGTCAGGTCAGGCATTGATAAGGGGAGAGAGCCATGGATTAGTGATGAAGGGGGGTTGAGGTCAGGCATTGATAAGGGGAGAGAGCCATGGATTAGTGATGAAGGGGGGTCGAGGTCAGGTCAGGCATTGATAAGGGGAGAGAGCCATGGATTAGTGATGAAGGGGGGTCGAGGTCAGGCATTGATAAGGGGAGAGAGCCATGGATTAGTGATGAAGGGGGGTTGAGGTCAGGGCAGGCATTGATAAGGGGAGAGAGCCATGGATTAGTGATGAAGGGGGGGTCGAGGTCAGGTCAGGCATTGATAAGGGGAGAGAGCCATGGATTAGTGATGAAGGGGGGTTGAGGTCAGGTCAGGCATTGATAAGGGGAGAGAGCCATGGATTAGTGATGACGGGGGGTCGAGGTCAGGTCAGGCATTGATAAGGGGAGAGAGCCATGGATTAGTGATGAAGGGGGGGTCGAGGTCAGGTCAGGCATTGATAAGGGGAGAGAGCCATGGATTAGTGATGAAGGGGGGTTGAGGTCAGGCATTGATAAGGGGAGAGAGCCATGGATTAGTGATGAAGGGGGGGTCGAGGTCAGGCATTGATAAGGGGAGAGAGCCATGGATTAGTGATGACGGGGGGTCGAGGTCAGGCATTGATAAGGGGAGAGAGCCATGGATTAGTGATGAAGGGGGGTTGAGGTCAGGCATTGATAAGGGGAGAGAGCCATGGATTAGTGATGAAGGGGGGTCGAGGTCAGGTCAGGCATTGATAAGGGGAGAGAGCCATGGATTAGTGATGAAGAGGGGTCGAGGTCAGGGCAGGCATTGATAAGGGGAGAGAGCCATGGATTAGTGATGAAGGGGGGTTGAGGTCAGGGCAGGCATTGATAAGGGGAGAGAGCCATGGATTAGTGATGAAGGGGGGTTGAGGTCAGGCATTGATAAGAGGAGAGAGCCATGGATTAGTGATGAAGGGGGGGGTCGAGGTCAGGTCAGGCATTGATAAGGGGAGAGAGCCATGGATTAGTGATGAAGGGGGGTTGAGGTCAGGCATTGATAAGAGGAGAGAGCCATGGATTAGTGATGAAGGGGGGTTGAGGTCAGGTCTAGCATTGATAAGGGGAGAGAGCCATGGATTAGTGATGAAGGGGGGGTCGAGGTCAGGCATTGATAAAGGGAGAAAGCCATGGATTAGTGATGAAGGGGGGTTGAGGTCAGGCATTGATAAGGGGAGAGAGCCATGGATTAGTGATGAAGGGGGGTCGAGGTCAGGCATTGATAAGGGGAGAGAGCCATGGATTAGTGATGACGGGGGGGTTGAGGTCAGGCATTGATAAGGGGAGAGAGCCATGGATTAGTGATGAAGGGGGGGTCGAGGTCAGGCATTGATAAGGGGAGAGAGCCATGGATTAGTGATGACGGGGGGGTTGAGGTCAGGGCAGGCATTGATAAGGGAGAGAGCCATGGATTAGTGATGAAGGGGGGGTCGAGGTCAGGTCAGGCATTGATAAGGGGAGAGAGCCATGGATTAGTGATGAAGGGGGGGTCGAGGTCAGGCATTGATAAAGGGAGAGAGCCATGGATTAGTGATGAAGGGGGGGTCGAGGTCAGGCATTGATAAGGGGAGAGAGCCATGGATTAGTGATGAAGGGGGGTCGAGGTCACGTCACGTTAACTTCTACTTCATCACAATCCCGGATCCGGGAGCACCCCCATCAGTAAAAAAGCTGACTAGCATAGCCTAGCATAGCGTCACAAGTAAATACTAGCATCTAAATATCATTAAATCACAAGTCCAAGACACCAGATGAAAGATACACATCTTGTGAATCCAGCCATCATTTCTGATTTTTAAAATGTTTTACAGGGAAGACACAATATGTATTTCTATTAGCTAACCACGATAGCAAAAGACACAACTTTTTTTTCTCCACCATTTTTTTCCTGCATAGATAGCTATCACAATTTCGACCAAATAAAGATATAAATAGTCACTAACCAAGAAACAACTTCATCAGATGACAGTCTGATAACATATTTATTGTATAGCATATGTTTTGTTAGAAAAATGTGCATATTTCAGGTATAAATCATAGTTTTACATTGCAGCCACCATCACAACTCTCACCAAAGCAACTAGAATAACTACAGAGACCAACGTGAATTACCTAAATACTCATCATAAAACATTTATGAAAAATACACAGCGTACAGCAAATGAAAGACAAAGATCTTGTGAATCCAGCCAATATTTCAGATTTTTTAAGTGTTTTACAGCGAAAACACAATATAGCATTATATTAGCTTACTACAATAGCCAACCACACAACAGCATTGATTCAAGCCAACAAAAGCGATAACGAATAAACCAGCAAAAGATATTAATTTTTTCACTAACCTTCTCAAACTTCTTCAGATGACAGTCCTATAACATCATATTACACAATACATATAGAGTTTGTTCGAAAATGTGCATATTTAGCGGCACAAATCGTGGTTATACAATATGAATAGTAGCCAAAATGCAAACAAAATGTCGGGAGAAATCTTGGGAGAGGCACCTAATCTAATCAGTAACTAATCATAAACTTGACTAAAAAATACAGGTTGGACAGCAAATGAAAGATACAGTGAGAATTGGAATGGGGTGTCTAGGTAGATCTGAGGCCGTATAAAAGCTCTTGGAACCGGGGATGCAGTCTTTTCAATGTTCGTCATGACGCGAGACAGACCTCAGGATCTGAAATTTCTGAAAAATCAGAAATGATGGCTGGATTCACAAGATGTGTATCTTTCATCTGGTGTCTTGGACTTGTGATTTCATGATATTTAGATGCTAGTATTTACTTGTGGCGCTATGCTAGGCTATGCTAAGTCAGCTTTTTTACTGATCAGGGTGCTCCCGGATCCGGGATTGTGACCAAGTAAAAGTTAACTGACTTGCCTGGTTAAATAAAATAATTTTGGGGGGGATAATCATGAATGGATCATGAATAATAATGAGTGAGAAAGGTAGAGCCATAAATATCATACCCCTTATTGGTAATTAAATGTTGTATATCTCCACTGTCCTAATGAACAGATAGGGGAGAGTAGCGGAGGGCTTGAAGGAATGGAACAACTCTAATTCAGTCTCCACTGTCCTAATGAACAGATAGGGGAGAGTAGCGGAGGGCTTGAAGGAATGGAACAACTCTAATTCAGTCTCCACTGTCCTAATGAACAGATAGGGGAGAGTAGCGGAGGGTTTGAACAAATGGAACAGCTCTAATTCATAGACAGAGCTGTGGATGCAAGGACCGACCATGAGATCAAAATGATTGTTTTAAACACGTTTTGAGTTAAATACAGTGTTTGTTTATATTTGCATTGTTTACACCCAACAGAGTTTTACAACTTATATTTGGGGTTCTGGTGAGGAGCACATTTCAGTGCAAATGCCCCTTTGGCTTTAACACCACACATTAGTTCAACAACTACAGAGTTTCTGGCTGTGTTTTTAAGACAGTACTCACTGGTGTTAATCAGATCTTCAGTCTCCTCATCCTCTCCTTCATCTCCCAAAACATCCTCCTCTTCTTTGTTCAATGTTACATCCTCCTCTTCTTTCGAGGTGATAGCCTCCTCTCCCATTCTGAAAGCTTCTACCTCCTCTTCTTCCACTATGACAGCCTCTATCCCCTCTTCCTCTTTCACTCTAAAATGTTCTTTCTCTTCTTTCACTGTAACATCCTTCTCTTCTTCTTTCAATGATATGGCCTCCTCTTCATCATTTTTCATTCTGAAAACTTCTATCCCCTCATCCTCTTTCACTCTAAAATGTTCCTTCTCTTCTTCTTTCAATGTTATGGCCTCCTCTTCCTCATTTTTCATTCTGAAAACTTCTATCCCCTCTTCCTCTTTCACTCTAAAATGTTCCTTCTCTTCTTCTTTCAATATTATGGCCTCCTCTTCCTCCTTTTTCATTCTGAAAACTTCTATCCCCTCTTCCTCTTTCACTCTAAAATGTTCCTTCTCTTCTTCTTTCAATGTTATGGCCTCCTCTTCCTCCTTTTTCATTCTGAAAGCGTCTACCTCTTCTTCCACTCTAAAATGTTCTTTCTCTTCTTCCAATGTGATACTGATAGCCTCCTCTTCCTCCTCTTTCATTCTGAAAGCTTCTTCCTCTCCTTTTACTGTAATATCCCCCTCCTCTTCTTTCATGACAATGTTCAGTGTCAGAGCTTCTTTCTCCGTCCAGCAGACCAGCTCTTCTTTAGAAGGAGGAGAGTAGCTTAGTGAGTTCATAGTCGGGCTAGCTAGCATTAGCGATAAGCTTGGTGCTAGACTCAGTATAATCAACACATTTGTACATTTAACAAGCAAATTACTTTAAGTTAAATAGTAGATACGTAAAGAGGATTGTGTTTAAAAACACCGAGATCAATATACACAAAAATGGTCCAAAGAGCTTGTTTTCGGTTGTATGTTGGCTACCAGGCTACGGAGGTGGTTGAATGAATCAGTATCCGTGTTGTTGAAACAGCTTCCGGTGTCGTGTGGTCCACTAGATATGACGTCACCATCTGAAGACGCATATCGCTGTCAGCTGACTGGAATGGGTAACGCAGTTTAGAAAAATGTATTTGTTTATTAATTTAAAGATGAGCAAATATGTTTTGTCTGACTTCTTACAGCCAATACTTTCGTCTATGCAGACCTGTAGCTACATGTGAACATGTACATTATGAATATATACTGGTAGAATAGTTTAATGCACACCTATAGCTACATGTGAATATGTACATTATGAATATATATTGGTAGAATAGTTTAATGCAGACCTATAGCTACATGTGAATATGTACATTATGAATATATACTGGTAGAATAGTTTAATGCAGACCTATAGCTACATGTGAATATGTACATTATGAATATATATTGGTAGAATAGTTCCGTGTAGCTCAGTTGGTAAAGCATGGCGCTTGCAACGCCAGGGTTGTTGGTTTGATACCCGCTACCAGTACGAAAATGTATGCACACACACATGTAAGTAGATCTGCGTCTGCTTTAATGAATAACATGTTAAACAAAATTAAGACCTAGTTAAGACTTAACTCCAGTCTTGACAACATAATAATGTCAGTTGCAAGCTACGGAGGTGGCTGACTAGCTGCTGTTGTTGAAGAAGCGTCCCGTCCTCTAGATTACACGTCACGCTGGTAGCGTCGCCTCAAAGAAGCACATCGTCATCTGCCGACTGGTGTCATACGTTTATTTTATTTTCAGAACTTTTTTATTTTCATCTATTTTATAAAATACTAATTTTATATTGACATGTATAAAGAGAAGCAAGCAGGTGTTGATTGATTAGACGTCATGACAATTTTAAAACATACTGTAGCGACCCGCACAGACATCTGTGTGTTATGTGTTAGGCTAGTAGGTGGTTGTGTTGTACTGACCAGTACCCAGTGTTCGCGGGGTCCGACATGTCAATCAACCTGCTATCTGCCAATCACGGGAATGCCTGGAATGTTCTGATGCCGGGCATCCTGGCCGTTGGCGGAGTGGCGTGGAGGGGGGTTGGGCAGGGGGATGGAGCATTGGAAGTTAAGACCAGGTTTCGCCTTTGTTCTCTCTCTTACGTCTGGGCTTCACAAGAGAAGGTCACGATTGGCTTGTGGGTTATTTGTCATTTATTTGGCGTGTGCTACGGCCCAAACCGTAGCCTGTGTAAAGTTGGTTTAATAAACCGTCAATTCGCAAACTCAAGCCTCTGTCTGGACAATTGTTCATTTATGATCTAGTCAGGTCATTACAATACTATCCTACTATTTTGTCATTCAGTGAAACGAACAGATAATTGTTTATTAGTTTATTAAGTAAAGCTGCGAAATGGAGAGTTGAAAGTAAAGAGAAGGGAGGGTCACAAAAGTGACGTTTGGGAAAGATTTGCTCAAGTGCTGAAAGAGCAAGATGATAGCTACGTCATGTGTGATGAATGTGAGGCACGATACAACTTTGCTCCCATTGGAAACAACGCCAATGATACATCTGGGGTTAGTTATCAGTACGCTGCATTCATAACCAAGTGGGAATTTACCACATACGACTGGTAAAACTCCACATGATCGGCCATCCAACTGGTATTTTACGACTTTACAACTGGAAAATCCCGACCTCCCACTTGGTTACGAACACAGCATTATTGGTTGCCACACCTCAGGTAACCTCATTCACCTGAAAGGGGTGGGGCTATCTCTTTAAATGCCCCCACCTGCAGTCTTTGGCTGTGTTCCTCTGCTCAGACGTTACTGACACCTGACAGAGCTTACAATGCCTGGAGAGGTATTTGCACATGTTATAGCAATGGGCTTGTACAAGTGGATCACTGTTGTCAAGTCACCGCCTTTCAAAGTGTGATGCATTTTGGGGATAAAAAGTGTCCTACATGTCGACTACATAAACTTTACAACAACCATTTGATCAAAGATCATGAAGTCGACTCGACTCCTAACCAGCTGTAACTTACAGCCATTGGCTGCATTGGGGAGGCTATATTGTCAACCAATCATCAGGGTGTTTCTGTTTTGACCCACACAAACAGGACCAATCATTTCAACATTTTGTTACTTTACAGCCTTATTCAAAAATATATTAAATTAAAGTGTTCCTCATCTATCTTCACACAATACCCCATAATGACAAAAAAAGGTTTTTAGAAATGTTTGCAAATGGGTCAAAAATAAAATAAAAAAAAACACCTTATTTACATAAGTATACAAACCCTTTGTTATGAGAATCGAAATTAAGCTCAGGTACTTTGTTTTTACACGGCCGCTACTCGCTGTTAATTATCTATGCATAGTCACTTTACCCCTACCTACATGCACAAATTACCTGGACTAACTTGTACCCCTACCTACATGCACAAATTACCTGGACTAACCTGTACCCCTACCTACATGCACAAATTACCTGGACTAACCTGTACCCCTGCACGTTGACTAGGTACTGGTACCCCCTGTATATAGCCTCCACACATTGACTAGGTACCGGTACCCCCTGTATATAGCTTCCTCACATTGACTAGGTACCGGTACCCCCTGTATATAGCCTCCTCACATTGACTCTGTACCGGTACCCCCTGTATATAGCCTCCTCACATTGCCTCTGTACCAGTACCCCCTGTATATAGCCTCCTCACATTGACTCTGTACTTGTACCCCCTGTACAATATCATATTACACAAGGACCTTAAGGGACATAAACACAGTTATCGTTCAAACAGGCAGAGTATTTAATTGTCTTAAAATACAGTTCAATTTCTTTTTGCAAGGTAATAAAATGTGGTGTTTTGTTTGTAAATTTACATTTGTGAATATGAAATTTGGTCAAAAGAATAATGAAATGAATTACATTAAATTGTTTCAACCTATTTCTATCGTAGGTAAAGAATCCAAGCAATACATCTCTCCATAATAGTGTAACATCTTCATAAATGTGTTCAATTATAAATCTACTGATGTCTTCCCACAGATTCCTTACATGAATACAAGGCAAAAGAAGATGCAACACTGTTTCTGGGTGGTCATTACAAAAGGTACAATTTCAATGTATGTTTTTTAAAACTTAATATAGTGGTTGGCAGGATAATATTTATGAATAATTTAAAAAGAAACTTCCTGAATTTTGTTAATAAGTAGGTATGTGTGTGGCAACATCCAAACTTTTTCCAACAGATGTTATCAATGAAACCATTCCAATAATGCATGACATGAGGTATAGACACAACATCCTGTTGAAAGAAGGTTCATATAGATCTATTGTTGTTGAATGGACCAACATGACATGAGGAATAGATACAACATCCTGTTGAAACAAGGCTCCTATTGATCTATTGTTGTTGAATGGACCAACATGACATGAGGTATAGATATATTGTTGTTGAATGGACCAACATGACATGAGGTATAGATATATTGTTGTTGAATGGACCAACATGACAAGGCAGAGACACAACATCCTGTTGAAACAAGGTTCCTATTGATCTATTGTTGTTGAATGGACCAAAAGAGAAACAAATCTTTCCTACTGATGAGTCAACAGGGGTAATCGTAGGTATGTTCTGAGGGTCTTGACACGTTCCTGAATAATAAAGCAACGTCTGAGGGAATGACATCTAAAATGATTGTAACATGTTTAGGTGTTACAGGGACCTTGTGAAGTGATCAGACTTCCTTATAACTGAGTAAAAGACCCTCTGCATGTACCAGTTGTCTCACCAATAGGATATTATTTAGGAACCAATATTCTAAAAACAAAGAAGTATTTTTATACAATATGTCCCGATTATTTCATATATAATATATATAATATACATATATAAAATTATGCTTATAAATTAAGGTCCGTAACAGGAAAAGCTGCCGATGAAAACCTGAGAGTTTCACAGGAACTCGTAGTACAGAGTAGATCCATATGCCGTTCGAACATATTGCATTGTAGGTAGTTTGGAAGATATCCGGAAATAAGTAAATAAATATGTAATAACGGATAAACATAACTGTTTGTAAAAACTCAATCTTCCTAACCTTCAACGTGTTGTCAGAAAATAAAATATGCATTTTACTCAACTGCGTTATCCACTCCAGTTAGCAAAAAGCAATGTGGGACTTTAAGGTAATGCTGCTAGTGTGACGTATAAACTAGTGGACGGAACGCTTCTTTCAACAGCAACAATAGTCAGCCAGACACCTCGGTAGCTTGCTGGACACAATAGACGAACCAATAAAGCTCTTTAGACGCTTTAGTGTATATTAGCCACTGTGTTTTAAACCCACTTCTGTCGTCTAGTTAGTTATCCGATTTAATTTCATATTTACGCTGTTATTAGTCAGCTAGAGGGCTGATTAAGTTAGCATTAGCCTAGCTAGCTAACATCTCCGACCATGAGGCCACTAAGCTACTCTCCTCCTGATAAAGAAGAGGGGATCTGCTGGACGGAGAAAGAGGTTCTCGTGAAAGAGGAAGAGGAGGCTGTTACAATACAAGTAGAGGGTGAGGCTGTTACCGTGAAAGAAGAAGAGAAAGACGTTACAGTGAAAGAAGAGGAAGACGCGTTCAGAGTGAAAGAAGAGGAGGGAGAGAAAGAGGAGGATACCGTTTTTGGAGTGAAAGAGGAGGAAGGGGAGATGACTGTTACGTCGAAAAAGGAGGAGGAGGAGGAAGAAGAGGGGGAAACTGGATATCTGGGCCCCGTTTCCCAAAGTTATCTTAAGGCATCCAATGGTTCTAACGATGAAGTTAGCTGTGAGATGCTTTTGGGAAACCGGGCCCTGATTAACACTAGTAAGTACTGTCTTAAAAACAGAAGCATAAACTCTGCAGTTGTTGAACTGATGTTTGGTGTTAAAGGGAAATCTGAAGTTGCTTTTAAATGATTTATAAATAGCCATTGATTCTTGAAGATTTTAAACTGTGTGGTTCCAGCCCTGAATGCTGATTGGCTGACAGCCATGGTATATCAGACCGTATACCACGGGTATGACAAAACATTTTATTTTTACTGTTCTAATGACGTTGGTAACCAGTTTATAATAGCAATAAGGCATGTCAAGGGTTTGTGGTATATGTAAACCAACACTGTATAGCCTCAAAACGTGGTTTAAACTAGAATGTTGATATCGTGGATGGAATTTGAGAGTAGTTACATTTCTCCATCCATCATCTTATTACCAAAACAGTAGCGGAATGACATCTTTGTTATGGTTTGAACTGCAGATTGGTTGGTTGGTTGGTTGATTGGTTGGTTGGTTGATTGTGGCTTTTTTTTTTTTTACTTCTACAGGATCAGTGTCCCGAAATCTGGACAGTTGCTGCTCTGAAGGTAAATAATGTACTTCTATTCTGTAATCTTGCTCTGATTTGTCATCTTGAGGATCTGAGATAAAATGTAGATCGAATTGTTTGATAAAATCCGTTTTTATATCCTAACACGATCCGTTTTTGTATACAGTGTTTTGCATGAATTCCAGACTCTTTCAACTTGCAACAAAATAATATATGAAATCTAATCGGCAAAACGTAGTTTAACCCGGTCAAGTTTGGTTTCTGTGCAATCCGCAGACACTCTAGAAGACAACCAAACTTGTTTCATCATTCTACATTATGTATTGGCTACGCAACACGTCAATTATACCATGAAGGTCAGCCATCATTAAGCACCAATGAGACGAGCGGTGTTCACTTGATTGACAGTGTCCTGGTCCAATGACCACCTATCCTTTTGAAATATAACTAGCTAGATAGCCAATGAGCTGGGCTTTCCAGCAGTATGTGAACGCCGTTTGTAGGACAAACAGCCATCATGCTAGAGCTGTGCGCAACAGAGTTCATTCTCTGGTTAAAGTAAACAGGATGCACGGTAGTTTACCTTACGCAGTGGTTCCTTCTATATATTCCAAGAATATTCCTGAATTTAAACAGTTTTGTAAAGAGGAATGCTCCAAAATTCCTCCTGACCGTTGTGCAGGTCTGATCCACAACTACAGAAAATGTTTGGTTGAGGTTATTGCTGCCAAAGGAGCGTCAACCAGTTATTAAATCCAAGAGTTCACATACTTTTCCCACCCTGCACTGTGAATGTTTACACTTTCTGTTCAATAAAGACATGGACACTTATAATTGTTTGTTTGTTGTTAGTTTAAGCAGACTGTGTTTGTCTATTATTGTGACTTAGATGAAGATCAGATCAAATGTATGACCAATTTAAGCAGAAATCCTGGTAATTCCAAAGGAATACAAAACACTCTTTTTCTTGCCACTGGATGTATATATATATATCACACACTACCGTATATATATATATATACACTGCTCAAAAAAATAAAGGGAACACTTAAACAACACAATGTAACTCCAAGTCAATCACACTTCTGTGAAATCAAACTGTCCACTTAGGAAGCAACACTAATTGACAATAAATTTCACATGCTGTTGTGCAAATGGAATAGACAAAAGGTGGAAATTATAGGCAATTAGCAAGACACCCCCAATAAAGGAGTGATTCTGCAGGTGGTGACCACAGACCACTTCTCAGTTCCTATGCTTCCTGGCTGATGTTTTGGTCACTTTTGAATGCTGGTGGTGCTCTCACTCTAGTGGTAGCATGAGACGGAGTCTACAACCCACACAAGTGGCTCAGGTAGTGCAGCTCATCCAGGATGGCACATCAATGCGAGTTGTGGCAAGAAGGTTTGCTGTGTCTGTCAGCGTAGTGTCCAGAGTATGGAGGCGCTACCAGGAGACAGGCCAGTACATCAGGAGACGTGGAGGAGGCCGTAGGAGGGCAACAACCCAGCAGCAGGACCGCTACCTCCGCCTTTGAGCAGAAGGAGCAATGCCAGAGCCCTGCAAAATGACCTCCAGCAGGCCACAAATGTGCATGTGTCTGCTCAAATGGTCAGAAACAGACTCCATGAGGGTGGTATGAGGGCCCGACGTCCACAGGTGGGGGTTGTGCTTACAGCCCAACACCGTGCAGGACGTTTGGCATTTGCCAGAGAACACCAAGATTGGCAAATTCGCCACTGGCGCCCTGTGCTCTTCACAGATTAAAGCAGGTTCACACTGAGCACATGAGCACATGTGACAGACGTGACAGAGTCTGGAGATGCCGTGGTGAACGTTCTGCTGCCTGCAACATCCTCCAGCATGACCGGTTTGGCGATGGGTCAGTCATGGTGTGGGGTGGCATTTCTTTGTGGGGCCGCACAGCCCTCCATGTGCTCGCCAGAGGTAGCCTGACTGCCATTAGGTACCGAGATGAGATCCTCAGAGCCCTTGTGAGACCATATGCTGACACATGCACATTTGTGGCCTGCTGGAGGTCATTTTGCAGGGCTCTGGCATTGCTCCTTCTGCTCAAAGGCGTAGGTAGCGGTCCTGCTGCTGGGTTGTTGCCCTCCTACGGCCTCCTCCACGTCTCCTGATGTACTGGCCTGTCTCCTGGTAGCGCCTCCATGCTCTAGACACTACGCTGACAGACACAGCAAACCTTCTTGCCACAGCTCGCATTGATGTGCCATCCTGGATGAGCTGCACTACCTGAGCCACTTGTGTGGGTTGTAGACTCCGTCTCATGCTACCACTAGAGTGAGAGCACCGCCAGCATTCAAAAGTGACCAAAACATCAGCCAGGAAGCATAGGAACTGAGAAGTGGTCTGTGGTCACCACCTGCAGAATCACTCCTTTATTGGGGGTGTCTTGCTAATTGCCTATAATTTCCACCTTTTGTCTATTCCATTTGCACAACAGCATGTGAAATTTATTGTCAATCAGTGTTGCTTCCTAAGTGGACAGTTTGATTTCACAGAAGTGTGATTGACTTGGAGTTACATTGTGTTGTTTAAGTGTTCCCTTTATTTTTTTGAGCAGTGTATATATATATATTATTTTTTTCACCTTTATATAACCAGGTAGGCTAGTTGAGAACAAGTTCTCATTTGCAACTGCGACCTGGCCAAGATAAAGCATAGCAGTGTGAACAGACAACAACACAGAGTTACACATGGAGTAAACAATAAACAAGTCAATAACATGGTAGAAAAAAAGAGAATCTATATACAATGTGTGCAAAAGGCATGAGGAGGTAGGCAATAAATCGAATAATTACAATTTAGCAGATTAACACTGGAGTGATAAATCATCAGATGATCATGTGCAAGTAGAGATACTGGTGTGCAAAAGAGCAGAAAAAGTAAATAAATAAAAGCAGTATGGGGGGTGAGGTAGGTAAATTGGGTGGGCTATATACCGATGGACTATGTACAGCTGCAGCGATCGGTTAGCTGCTCGGATAGCAGATGTTTAAAGTTGTTGAGGGAGATAAAAGTCTCCAACTTCAGAGATTTTTGCAATTCGTTCCAGTCGCAGGCAGCAGAGAACTGGAAGGAAAGGCGTCCAAATGAGGTTTTGGCTTTAGGGATGATCAGTGAGATACACCTGCTGGAGCGCGTGCTACGGGTGGGTGTAGCCATCGTGACCAGTGAACTGAGATAAGGCGGCACTTTACCTAGCATAGCCTTGTAGATGACCTGGAGCCAGTGGGTCTGACGACGAACATGTAGCGAGGGCCAGCCGACTAGGGCATACAGGTCGCAGTGGTGGGTCGTATAAGGTGCTTTAGTAACAAAACGGATGGCACTGTGATAAACTGCATCCAGTTTGCTGAGTAGAGTATTGGAAGCTATTTTGTAGATGACATCGCCGAAGTCGAGGATCGGTAGGATAGTCAGTTTTACTAGGGTAAGTTTGGCGGCGTGAGTGAAGGAGGCTTTGTTGCGAAATAGAAAGCCGACTCTAGATTTGATTTTGGATTGGAGATGTTTGATATGAGTCTGGAAGGAGAGTTTGCAGTCTAGCCAGACACCTAGGTACTTATAGATGTCCACATATTCTAGGTCGGAACCGTCCAGGGTGGTGATGCTAGTCGGGCGTGCGGGTGCAGGCAGCGAACGGTTGAAAAGCATGCATTTGGTTTTACTAGCGTTTAAGAGCAGTTGGAGGCCACGGAAGGAGTGTTGTATGGCATTGAAGCTCGTTTGGAGGTTAGATAACACAGTCTCCAAGGAAGGGCCAGAAGTATACAGAATGGTGTCGTCTGCGTAGAGGTGGATCAGGGAATCGCCCGCAGCAAGAGCAACATCATTGATATATACAGAGAAAAGAGTCGGCCCGAGAATTGAACCCTGTGGTACCCCCATAGAGACTGCCAGAGGACCGGACAACATGCCCTCCGATTTGACACACTGAACTCTGTCTGCAAAGTAGTTGGTGAACCAGGCAAGGCAGTCATTAGAAAAACCGAGGCTACTGAGTCTGCCGATAAGAATATGGTGATTGACAGAGTCGAAAGCCTTGGCCAGGTCGATGAAGACGGCTGCACAGTACTGTCTTTTATCGATGGCGGTTATGATATCGTTTAGTACCTTGAGCGTGGCTGAGGTGCACCCGTGACCGGCTCGGAAACCGGATTGCACAGCGGAGAAGGTACGGTGGGATTCGAGATGGTCAGTGATCTGTTTGTTGACTTGGCTTTCGAAGACCTAAGATAGGCAGGGCAGGATGGACATAGGTCTGTAACAGTTTGGGTCCAGGGTGTCTCCCCCTTTGAAGAGGGGGATGACCGCGGCAGCTTTCCAATCCTTGGGGATCTCAGATGATACGAAGGAGAGGTTGAACAGGCTGGTAATAGGGGGTGCGACAATGGCGGCGGACAGTTTCAGAAATAGGGGGTCCAGATTGTCAAGCCCAGCTGATTTGTATGGGTCCAGGTTTTCCAGCTCTTTCAGAACATCTGCTATCTGGATTTGGGTAAAGGAGAAGCTGGGGGGGCTTGGGCGAGCAACAGCGGGGGGGGGGGGGGGGGGGGGCGGGGCTGTTGGCCAAGGTTGGAGTCGCCAGGAGGAAGGCATGGCCAGCCATTGAGAAATGCTTGTTGAAGTTTTCGATTATCACGGATTTATCGGTGGTGACCGTGTTACCTAGCCTCAGTGCAGTGGGCAGCTGGGAGGAGGTGCTCTTGTTCTCCATGGACTTTACAGTATCCCAGAACTTTTTGGAGTTAGAGCTACAGGATGCAAATTTCTGCTTGAAAAAGCTGGCCTTTGCTTTCCTGACTGACTTGGTATTGGTTCCTGACTTCTCTGAACAGTTGCATATCGCGGGGGCTCTTCGATGCTATTGCAGTTCGCCACAGGATGTTTTTGTGCTGGTCGAGGGCAGTCAGGTCTGGAGTGAACCAAGGGCTATATCTGTTCTTAGTTCTGCATTTTTTGAACGGAGCATGCTTGTCTAATATGGTGAGGAAGTAACTTTTAAAGAATGACCAGGCATCCTCAACTGACGGGATGAGGTCAATATCCTTCCAGGGTACCCGTGCCAGGTCGATTAGAAAGGCCTGCTCGCAGAAGTGTTTTAGGGAGCGTTTGACAGTGATGAGGGGTGGTCGTTTGACCGCGGACCCGTAGCGGATACAGGCAATGAGGCAGTGATCGCTGAGATCTTGATTGAAGACAGCAGAGGTGTATTTGGAGGGCAAGTTGGTCAGGATAATGTCTATTAGGGTGCCCATGTTTACGGATTTAGGGTTGTACCTGGTGGGTTCCTTGATGATTTGTGTGAGATTGAGGGCATCTAGCTTAGATTGTAGGACTGCCGGGGTGTTAAGCATATCCCAGTTTAGGTCACCTAACAGAACAAACTCTGAAGCTAGATGGGGAGCGATCAATTCACAGATGGTGTCCAGGGCACAGCTGGGAGCTGAGGGGGGTCGGTAGCAGGCGGCAACAGTGAGAGACTTATTTCTGGAGAGATTAATTTTTAAAATTAGAAGTTCGAACTGTTTGGTCATAGACCTGGAAAGTATGACAGAACTTTGCAGGCTATCTCTGCAGTAGATTGCAACTCCTCCCCCTTTGGCAGTTATATCTTGACGGAAAGTGTTATAGTTGGGTATGGAAATCTGAGAATTTTTGGTGGCCTTCCTAAGCCAGGATTCAGACACGGCAAGGACATCAGGGTTGGCAGAGTGTGCTAAGGCTTTTTCGATCACAGAAGTCAACAAATGAGGGTGCCTGGGGACATGCAGGGCCTGGGTTTACCTCCACATCACCCGAGGAACAGAGGAGTAGTAGGATGAGGGTGTGGCTAAAGGCTATCAAAACTGGTCGCCTAGAGCGTTGGGGACAAGGAATAAAAGGAGCAGATTCATGGGCGTGGTAGAATAGATTCTGGGCATAATGTGCAGACAGGGGTATGGTGGGGCACGGGTACAGCGGAGGCAAGCCCAGGCACTGGGTGATGATAAGAGAGGTTGTATCTCTGGACATGCTGGTCTCAATGGGTGAGGTCACCGCATGTGTGGGAGGTGGGACAAAGGAGGTATCAGAGGTACGGAGAGTGGAACTACGGGGTCCATTGCAAACCAAAACAATGATAACTAGCCTGAACAACAGTATACAAGGCATATTGATATTTGAGAGAGACATACAGTAAGGCATAAAGTGATTGCAGGTCTTGATTGGGAGAGCTAGCTAAAACAACAGGTGAGATAACAGCAGCTTGTCAGCTAACACAGCAACAGCAGGTAAAAATGGCGACGACTAGGCAGAGAGGGTCGGATTAACTACACACAGAGCCTGAGTTAAAACACAGAGCCGACAGATAAAACACAAATAAACAGAATGGAGTACCGTGAATTAATGGACAGTCCGGCAGGCATCAGCTATGTAGCCAAGTGATCATAGTGTCCAGGGGGCAGCCGTAGATAGAGCAGGGAAGCCGCCACTAAGCTAGCACGTGGCGTTTAAAGTTAGTAGCCCGGGGGGGTGGTCTGCTCAGACGGAGGGGGTCTGCTCAGACGGAGGCCGGTTGAGGGCACAGCGGATGGGGTATTCGTCTGCAGACCAGACGTGGTCGTGTCGACAGAGAATCCAAGCCGGATGGCGATGGCGAAAGAGAGGTTGTGATTGTAGAATTGTGTTTGCTAACTGGTGCTAGCTTTGTGGCAGTGGCGCTAGCTGCGCTAGCTGCAAGCTAGCTGTGAGGATCAGAAGTAGTGGCCCAGGGATTACGGCAGGAATCCGGCGTTGTTGTCGAGAGACAGTCCGATGCTGGTAAATTGGTGAGTAATATCCAGGCTAATAACAGGGCTGGTGTCTGTGCAGAAGGTAAAAGCTGCTAGCAGCGGCTAAAAATGGCTAAATAGCTTGTAGCTGATTAGCTGGTTAGCTACTGGGGGTTCTTGAATGTGTTCCAAAGTTAAAAAAAATAATAGCGATTCCGTATCACATTGGGTGAGGTAGGTTACCGGAAGGTATAATCGAATTAAAAATCGAAAAGAGAGATTTATTTTTATTTTTAATATATACAAGAAATACGAAAAATACAAACGTACACGAGAGGACTAAACAAACACGTCTACACTGCTACGCCATCTTGTATATATCACACACTACCGTATATATATATATATATCACACACTACCGTGTATATATATATATATCACACACTACCGTATATATATATATATATCACACACTACCGTATATATATATATATATCACACACTACCGGTCAAAAGTTTTAGACCATATCAGAACTGTTTGGTTACAGACGCTACAGACGTCTACGTGAGAAGACAGATTTTCGGGACAAACACTGCTGGTCTGACAAACACCGTTGTAGCTCTGCCACCTTTTCGTCACTAATGCGGTATTAGTTCTAAATTAAAACGTTTTTTATTTGCGGTTGTCATAGGCAACCGTTGTTTTTTGTTTCGATTATTACTTGAACAGTCGCTAAGATATTTTTTATATTTGGTTGTGATATTTGCAAAATACTTATTTTTGATGCTGCCCTGATTAACATTAGTAAGTACTTTCTTAAAAACAGAGGCACAAACTCTGCAGTTGTTGAACTGATGTGTGTTGTTAAAAGGGAAATCTGCAGTTGCTTTTAAATGATTTATATTAGCTTGAATGCTAACACTCATTGATAGGCTGGTTGCAAAGCTAGCCAAAGAGCATTTTACTGTTTGAGGTATTTTTTAAAGTATAAAGCAGTTGATTTATGACTGACACAAACTTTATATTTTGCAGGACATTCTAACGAGCCTTACAATTATAATCCCAAAGTTAAATGCTCTCATAAGCAACCTGGAAATGGAGGCTAATTTTGCCGCCTACGATCTTGAGCTGATAATGTGTAGTAATATTCAGAATACATTGTGAAAAACTAAAATCTTCGCTCACCATTTTTGCTCCGGGCAGATATACTACATCCATAACTAGTGGTTTCCTCATTACCAGATATACTACATCCATAAATAGCGGTTTTCTCATTACCAGATATACTACATCCATAACTAGCGGTTTCCTCATTACCAGATATACTACATCCATAACTAGCGGTTTTCTCATTACCAGATATACTACATCCATAACTAGTGGTTTCCTCATTACCAGATATACTACATCCATAACTAGCGGTTTCCTCATTACCAGATATACTACATCCATAACTGGTGGTTTCCTCATTACCAGATATACTACATCCATAACTAGTGGTATCCTCATTACCAGATATACTACATCCATAACTAGTGGTTTCCTCATTAGCAGATATACTACATCCATAACTAGTGGTTTCCTCATTACCAGATATACTACATCCATAACTAGTGGTTTCCTCATTAGCAGATATACTACGTCCATAACTAGTGGTTTCCTCATTACCAGATATACTACATCCTTAACTAGTGGTTTCCTCATTACCAGAAATACTACATCCATAACTAGTGGTTTCCTCATTACCAGATATACTACATCCATAAATAGTGGTTTCCTCATTACCAGATATACTACATCCATAACTAGCGGTTTCCTCATTACCAGATATACTACATCCATAACTAGCGGTTTTCTCATTACCAGATATACTACATCCATAACTAGTGGTTTCCTCATTACCAGATATACTACATCCATAACTAGCGGTTTCCTCATTACCAGATATACTACATCCATAACTAGCGGTTTCCTCATTACCAGATATACTACATCCTTAACTAGTGGTTTCCTCATTACCAGAAATACTACATCCATAACTAGTGGTTTCCTCATTACCAGATATACTACATCCATAAATAGTGGTTTCCTCATTACCAGATATACTACATCCATAACTAGCGGTTTCCTCATTACCAGATATACTACATCCATAACTAGCGGTTTTCTCATTACCAGATATACTACATCCATAACTAGTGGTTTCCTCATTACCAGATATACTACATCCATAACTAGCGGTTTCCTCATTACCAGATATACTACATCCATAACTAGCGGTTTCCTCATTACCAGATATACTACATCCATAACTGGTGGTTTCCTCATTACCAGATATACTACATCCATAACTAGTGGTATCCTCATTACCAGATATACTACATCCATAACTAGTGGTTTCCTCATTAGCAGATATACTACATCCATAACTAGTGGTTTCCTCATTACCAGATATACTACATCCATAACTAGTGGTTTCCTCATTAGCAGATATACTACGTCCATAACTAGTGGTTTCCTCATTACCAGATATACTACATCCTTAACTAGTGGTTTCCTCATTACCAGAAATACTACATCCATAACTAGTGGTTTCCTCATTACCAGATATACTACATCCATAACTAGTGGTTTCCTCATTAGCAGATATACTACATCCATAACTAGTGGTTTCCTCATTACCAGATATTCTACATCCATAACTAGTGGTTTCCTCATTAGCAGGGAGGAGTTTCTACAACCAAATTGCATTTGCATCGCCCTCCTGCTGCAATTGTATCAAACACAGAAAGGGGCCTGTATTGGAGACCAAAAGTCGTCTGGCACACTGCTTAGAGTTTCAACAACATGAATAACTTATTTCAAGTCTACAAGCTTAGATGTTACTACTAATGTGAAAACAATACAACATATGATTGTTGCTAACTTGACTGTCGTAATTGTCAAATAATTTAAGACGCAATTGTTGTACAACTTCATGGGTATGCTCTGGGCATCACTTTTTAAGTTATGGGCCCTACAGTAGGACTATGTTGTTGTTAGGTGAAGTTATGGGTCCTACAGTAGGTCTATGTTATTGTTAGGTGAAGTTATGGGTCCTACAGTAGGTCTATGTTGTTGTTAGGTGAAGTTATGGGCCCTACAGTAGGACTATGTTGTTGTTAGGTGAAGTTATGGGTCCTACTGTAGGTCTATGTTATTGTTAGGTGAAGTTATGGGTCCTACAGTAGGTCTATGTTGTTGTTATGTGAAGTTATAGGTCCTACAGTAGGTCTATGTTGTTGTTAGGTGAAGTTATGGGTCCTACAGTAGGTCTATGTTATTGTTAGGTGAAGTTATGGGTCCTACAGTAGGTCTATGTTGTTGTTAGGTGAAGTTATGGGTCCTACAGTAGGTCTATGTTATTGTTAGGTGAAGTTATGGGTCCTACAGTAGGTCTATGTTATTGTTAGGTGAAGTTATGGGTCCTACAGTAGGTCTATGTTATTGTTAGGTGAAGTTATGGGTCCTACAGTAGGTCTATGTTGTTGTTAGGTGAAGTTATGCGTCCTACAGTAGGTCTATGTTATTGTTAGGTAAAGATATGGGTCCTACAGTAGGTCTATGTTGTTGTTAGGTGAAGTTATGGGTCCTACAGTAGGTCTATGTTGTTGTTAGGTGAAGTTATGGGTCCTACAGTAGGTCTATGTTATTGTTAGGTGAAGTTATGGGTCCTACAGTAGGTCTATGTTATTGTTAGGTGAAGTTATGGGTCCTACAGTAGGTCTATGTTATTGTTAGGTGAAGTTATGGGTCCTACAGTAGGTCTATGTTGGGTGAAGTTATGGGTCCTACAGTAGGTCTATGTTATTGTTAGGGTAAGTTATGGGTCCTACAGTAGGTCTATGTTATTGTTAGGTGAAGTTATGGGTCCTACAGTAGGTCTATGTTGTTGTTAGGTGAAGTTATGGGTCCTACAGTAGGTCTATGTTGTTGTTAGGTGAAGTTATGGGTCCTACAGTAGGTCTATGTTGTTGTTAGGTGAAGTTATGGGTTCTACAGTAGGTCTATGTTGTTGTTAGGTGAAGTTATGGGTCCTACAGTAGGTCTATGTTGTTGTTAGGTGAAGTTATGGGTCCTACAGTATGTCTATGTTGTTGTTAGGTGAAGTTATGGGGCCTACAGTAGGGTCTATGTTGTTGTTAGGTGAAGTTATGGGTCCTACAGTAGGGTCTATGTTGTTGTTAGGTGAAGTCATGGGTCCTACAGTAGGTCTATGTTGTTGTTAGGTGAAGTTATGGGTCCTACAGTAGGTCTATGTTGTGGTTAGGTGAAGTTATGGGTCCTACAGTAGGTCTATGTTATTGTTAGGTGAAGTTATGGGGCCTACAGTAGGGTCTATGTTGTTGATAGGTGAAGTTATGGGTCCTACAGTAGGGTCTATGTTGTTGTTAGGTGAAGTCATGGGTCCTACAGTAGGTCTATGTTGTTGTTAGGTGAAGTTATGGGTCCTACAGTAGGTCTATGGTATTGTTAGGTGAAGTTATGGGTTCTACAGTAGGTCTATGTTATTGTTAGGTGAAGTTATGGGTTCTACAGTAGGTCTATGTTGTTGTTAGGTGAAGTTATGGGTCCTACAGTAGGTCTATGTTGTTGGTAGGTGAAGTTATGGGTCCTACAGTAGGTCTATGTTGTTGTTAGGTGAAGTTATGGGTCCTACAGTAGGTCTATGTTATTGTTAGGTGAAGATATGGGTCCTACAGTAGGTCTATGTTGTTGTTAGGTGAAGTTATGGGTCCTACAGTAGGTCTATGTTGTTGTTAGGTGAAGTTATGGGTCCTACAGTAGGTCTATGTTATTGTTAGGTGAAGTTATGGGTCCTCAGTAGGTCTATGTTATTGTTAGGTGAAGTTATGGGTCCTACAGTAGGTCTATGTTATTGTTAGGTGAAGTTATGGGTCCTACAGTAGGTCTATGTTGTTGTTAGGTGAAGTTATGGGTCCTACAGTATGTCTATGTTGTTGTTAGGTGAAGTTATGGGTCCTACAGTAGGGTCGATGTTATTGTTAGGTGAAGTTATGGGTCCTCAGTAGGTCTATGTTATTGTTAGGTGAAGTTATGGGTCCTACAGTAGGTATGTGTTATTGTTAGGTGAAGTTATGGGTCCTACAGTAGGTCTATGTTGTTGTTAGGTGAAGTTATGGGTCCTACAGTATGTCTATGTTGTTGTTAGGTGAAGTTATGGGTCCTACAGTAGGGTCTACGTTGTTGTTAGGTGAAGTTATGGGTCCTACAGTAGGGTCTATGTTGTTGTTAGGTGAAGTTATGGGTCATACAGTAGGTCAATGTTATTGTTAGGTGAAGTTATGGGTTCTACAGTAGGTCTATGTTGTTGTTAGGTGAAGTTATGGGTTCTACAGTAGGTCTATGTTGTTGTTAGGTGAAGTTATGGGTCCTACAGTAGGTCTATGTTGTTGTTAGGTGAAGTTATGGGTTCTACAGTAGGTCTATGTTGTTGTTAGGTGAAGTTATGGGTCCTACAGTAGGTCTATGTTGTTAGGTGAAGTTATGGGTCCTACAGTAGGTCTATGTTGTTGTTAGGTGAAGTTATGGGTCCTACAGTAGGTCTATGTTATTGTTAGGTGAAGTTATGGGCCTACATTAGGTCTATGTTATTGTTAGGTGAAGTTATGGGTCCTACAGTAGGTCTATGTTGTTGTTAGGTGAAGTTATGGGTCCTACAGTAGGTCTATGTTATTGTTATGGGTCCCACAGTAGGTCTATGTTGTTGTTAGGTGAAGTTTTGGGTCCTACAGTAGGTCTATGTTGTTGTTAGGTGAAGTTATGGGTCCTACAGTAGGTCTATGTTATTGTTATGGGTCCTACAGTAGGTCTATGTTGTTGTTAGGTGAAGTTATGGGTCCT
Organism: Salvelinus namaycush; assembly: GCF_016432855.1. Classification (NCBI taxonomy): domain Eukaryota; kingdom Metazoa; phylum Chordata; class Actinopteri; order Salmoniformes; family Salmonidae; genus Salvelinus; species Salvelinus namaycush. Next base: position 48,411 of record NW_024058684.1, read on the forward strand.
ACAGTAGGTCTATGTTGTTGTTAGGTGAAGTTATGGGTCCTACAGTAGGTCTATGTTATTGTTATGGGTCCTATAGTAGGTCTATGTTGTTGTTAGGTGAAGTTATGGGTCCTACAGTAGGTCTATGTTATGGTTATGGGTTCTACAGTAGGTCTATGTTGTTGTTAGTTGAAGTTATGGGTCCTACAGTAGGTCTATGTTGTTGTTAGGTGGAGTTATTGGTCCTACAGTAGGTCTATGTTATTGTTATGGGTCCTACAGTAGGTCTATGTTGTTGTTAGGTGAAGTTATGGGTCCTACAGTAGGTCTATGTTGTTGTTAGGTGAAGTTATGGGTCCTACAGTAGGTCTATGTTGTTGTTAGGTAAAGGTATGGGTCCTACAGTAGGTCTATGTTATTGTTATGGGTCCTACAGTAGGTCTATGTTGTTGTTAGGTGAAGTTATGGGTTCTACAGTAGGTCTATGTTATTGTTATGGGTTCTACAGTAGGTCTATGTTGTTGTTAAGGAAGTTATGGGTCCTACAGTAGGTCTATGTTGTTGTTACGTGAAGTTATGGGTCCTACAGTAGGTCTATGTTGTTGTTAGGTGAAGTTATGGGTCCTACAGTAGGTCTATGTATTGTTAGGTGAAGTTATGGGTCCTACAGTAGGGATATGTTGTTGTTAGGTGAAGTTATGGGTCATACAGTGGTCTATGTTTTAGGTGAAGTATGGGTCCTACAGTAGGTCTATGTTGTTGTTAGGTGAAGTTATGGGTCCTACAGTAGGTCTATGTTATTGTTATGGGTCCTACAGTAGGTCTATGTTGTTGTTAGGTGAAGATGTGTGTCCTACAGTAGGTCTATGTTATTGTATGGGTTCTACAGTAGGTCTATGTTGTTGTTAGGTGAAGTTATGGGTCCTACAGTAGGTCTATGTTGTTGTTAGGTGGAGTTATGGGTTCTACAGTAGGTCTATGTTGTTGTTAGGTGAAGTTATGGTCCTACATTAGGTCTATGTTGTTAGGTGAAGTTTGGGTCCTACAGTAGGTCTATGTTGTTTTTAGGTGAAGTTATGGGGTCCTACAGTAGGTATATGTTGTTAGGTGAAGTTATGGGTCCTACAGTAGGTCTATGTTGTTGTTAGGTGAAGTTATGGGTCCTACAGTAGGTCTATGTTGTTGTTAGGT